>NW_024722273.1:0-14305 GCF_018991925.1 Homarus americanus
GGCTCACACTGCGGGTCATAGCACTAAAGGGGTGCCCGGCCCATACCCCGGGGTCATGGTGCTGAGGGTGCCGGGCTCACACCCAGGGTCATGTCACTGAAAGGGTGCCCGGCCCCTACACCTGGTCATGTCACTGAAGGTGCCCGGCCTCACACCCCGGGTCATGTCACTGAATTGGTGCCCGGCCCTCACACCCCGGGTCATGGCACTGATGAGGTGCCCGGCCTCACACCCCTGGTCATGGCACTGAAAGTTTGCCCGGCCCTCACCCCTGGTCAGTGTACCTAGTGGTGCGCGACCACACCCGGTCATAGCATCAAAGGTGCCCGGCCCTCACCCCCGGGTATGTCACTGAAGTGGTGCTCGGCCCTCACACCCCGGGGTCATGGCACTGATGAGGTGCCCGGCCCCTCACAACCCCTGGCCATGGCACTGAAGGTTTGCCCGGCCCTCACACCCCTGGTCATGTACCTAAAGTGCGCCTCACACCCCGGGTTATAGCACTAAAAGATGCCCGGCCCTCACACCCTAGGTCATGTCACTGGGGTGCCCGCCCTGACACCCTGTTCTGCACTGAAAGGGTGCCCGGCCTCACACCCCGATTCATGAAACTGAATGGGTGCGCTGCCTCACACCCCGGGTCATGGCACTAAAGGTGCCCGGCCGTCACACCCCGGGTCATGTTACTGAAGGTGCCCGGCCCTCACACCCCGGATCATGTCATTAAGGTGCCCGGCACTCACACCCTGGGTCATGTCACTGAAGTGGTGCCCGGCCTCACACCCCGGGTCATGGCACTGATGAGGTGCCCGGCCTCACACCCCTGGCCATGGCACTGAAGGTTTGCCCGGCCTCACACCCCCTGGTCATGTACCTAAAGTGGTGCCCGGCCTCACACCCCGGGTCATAGCACTAAAGGTGCCCGGCCCTCATACCCCGGGTCATGATGCTGGAGGGTGCCCGGCTCACACCCTGGGTCATATCACTGAAGGGTGCCCGGCCCTCACACCCGGGTCATGTCACTGAAGGTGTCCGGCCTCACACCCCGGGCCATGGTGGTGGATTGATGCCTGGCCCTCACACCCGGTCATGGTGGGAGGGGTGCCCGGCCCTCACACCCCGATTCATGGCACTGAAGGGTGCCCGGCCCTCACACCCCGGTTCTGACACTGAAGGGGTGCCCAGCCCCACACCCCGGGTCATGTCACTGAAGGGGTGCCTGACCACACCCCGATTCGTGACACTGAAGGGGTGCCCGGCCCTAACTCCTGTGGGTCATGGCACTGAAGGTGCCCGGCCTCACACCGGGTCATGGTGCTGGAGGATGCCCGGCCCTCATACCCCAAGTCATGTCACTGAAGGGGTGCCCGGCCCACACCCCGATTCGTGACACTGAAGGGTGCCCGGCCTCACACCCCGGGTCATGGCACTGAAGGGGTGCCCGGCTCTCACACCCCGGGTCATGTCACTGAAGGGGTGCCTGACCTCACACCCCGATTCGTGACACTGAAGGGTGCCCGGCCCCACACCCCGGGTAATGGCACTAAAGGTGCCCGCCCTCACACCCCGGTCATGGTGCTGAAGGTGCCTGGCCCCACACCCTGGTCATGGTGCTGGAGGGTGCCCGGCCTTCACATCCCAGGTCATGTCACGGGAGTGCCCGGCCCTCACACCCCGGTCATGTCACTGAAGGGTGCACGGCCATGACACCCCTGGTCATGGACCTAGCAGTGCCAGCCCTCACATACCGGGTCATGGTGCTGATGGGGTGCCCGGCCTCACACCCTGATTCTGGCACTGAAATGAGCCCGGCCCCACACCCCTGGGTCATGGTGCTGAAGGGTGCCCAGCCCTCACACCCCGATTCATTTCACTGAAGGGGTGCCTGACCTCATACCCCAAGTCATGTGAAGGGGCACCCGGCCCTCACACCGGTTCACAGCACTGTAGTGCCCTGCCTCACACCCCTGTTTCATGGCACTAAAGGGTGCCCGGCCCTCACACCCCGTGTCATGGCACTGAAGGTGCCTGGCCCTCACTCCCCGGGTCATGGTGCTGGGGGGTGCCCGGCTCACACCCCGGGTCATGTCACTAAAGGTGCCCGGCCCTCACACCCCGGGTCATGTCACTGAAGGGTGCACGCCATGACACTGGGTCATGGTGCTGAAGCTGTGCCTGGCCCTCACACCGGGTCATGTCACTGAAAGGTGCCTGCTCACACCCGGTCTTCACTGAAGGTGCCCAGCTCTCACACCCGGGTCATGGCACTGAAGGGGTGCCTGGCCCTCACACCCCGTGGCATGGTGCTGAAGGTGCCAGCCCTTCACCCGGGTCATGTGGTGCCGGCCCTCACACCCCGGATCATAACACTGTAGGGATGCCCTGCCCCACACCCCGTTTCATGTCACTGAAGGGTGCCCGGCCCTAAAACCCCGGTTCATGTCACAGGGTGCCAGGCCCTCACACTCGGGTCATGGTGCTGGAGGGGTGCCCAGCCCTGACACCCCGGGTCTTGTGAAGGGTGCCCTACCCTCACACCCTGGTTCAAAGCAATGTATGGGTGCCTGGCACTCACACCCCGTTTCATGGCACTTAAGGGTGCCGGCCCACACACCCCGGGTCATGGCACTGATGAGGTGCCCGGCCTCACACCCCTGTCCATGGCACTGTAGCTTTGCCCGGCCTCACACCCTGGTCATGGCACTGAAGGGGTGCTCACACCCGTCATGTCACTGAAGGGGTGCCTGACCACACCCCGGATTCGGACACTGAAGGTGCCCGGCCCTAACTCCTGCGGGTCATGGCACTGAAGGGGTGCCCGGCCTCACACCCCGGGTCATGGTGCTGAGGGATGCTCGGCCCTCATACCCCAAGTCATGTCACTGAAGGTTCCCGGCCTCACACCCCGATTCGTGACACTGAAGGGGTGCCCACCACACCCCGGGTCATGGCACTGAAAGGGTGCCTGGCCCTCACACCCCGGGTCATGGCACTAAAGGGGTGACCGGCCCTGCACCCCGGGTCATAACTGAAGGGGTCCTGCCCTCACACCCCAGGTCACGGTGCTGGATTGGTGCCCGGCCCTCACACCTGGGGTCATGGTGCTGAAGGGGTGCCCGGTCCTCACCCCCGATTCATGGCACTGAAAAGGTGCCCGGCCCCTCACACCGCGGTCTGCAGCACTGGGGTGCCTGGCCCCACACGCCGGGTCATGGTGCTGGAGGGTTCCCGGCATTCACACTCCGGGATGGTGCTGCAGGGTGTCAGGCCCTGATACATCTGGGGTGCCGGGCCCTCACACCCCGGGTCATGGGGTTGAAGCGGTTCCCGGCCCTCAGATCCCGGGTCATGGTGCTGATGGGGTGCCCGGCCCTCACACCCTGATTCTTGGCACTGAAATCGAGCCCGGCCCTAACACCCTGGGTCATGGTGCTGAAGGGGTGCCCAGCCCTCACACCACGATTCATTTCACTGAAGAGGTGCCCGACCCTCACACCCCAGGTCATATGAAGGGGTGCCCGGCCCTCATACCCCGGTTCGCAGCACTGTAGGGGTGCCCGGCCCTCACACCCCGTATCATGGCACTGAAAGGGTGCCCGGCCCTCACACACCGGGTCATGGCACTGAAGGGGTGCCTGGCCCTCACTCCCCGGGTCATGGTGCAGGAGGGGTTCCCGGCCTTCACACCCCGGGTCATGTCACTAAAGGGAGGCCCGGCCCTCACACCCCGGGTCATGTAACTGAAGGGGTGCACGGCCATGACATCCCGGGTCATGGACCTAAAGGGGTGCCCGGCCCTAACACACAGGGTCATGGTGCTGATGGGGTGCCCGGCCCTTACACCCCGGATCATGTCACTGAAGGGGTGCCCGGCCGACACACCCTGGCTGATGTCACTGAAGGGGTGTCTTGCCCTCACACCCCGGCTCATGGTGCTGAAGGGGTGCACGGCCCTCACACCCCAATTCATGGCACTGAAAGGGTGCCCGGCTCTCACACCCCGGTTCGCAGCACTGTAGGGGTTCCCGGCCCTCACACCCCGTTTCATGGCACTGAAAGGTGCCCGGCCCTCACACCCCGATCTGTGACACTGAAGGGGTGCCCGGCCCTCTCACCCCGGGTCATGGGAGACTGAGCAAGTGCCTGGCCCCACCCGGGGTCATGGTGCTGAGGCGTGCCCGGCCCTAAAACCCTGGTTCATGTCACTTATGGGGTGCCCGGCCCTCACACCCGGGTTCATAACACTGTAGGGGTGCCCTTCCCCCACAGCCCGTTTCATGACACTGAAAGGGTGCCCGGCCCTCACACCCCAGGCCATGGTGCTGGAGGGGTGCCCGGCCCTCACACCCGGGTCATGTCACTGAAAGGGTGCCCGACCCTCCCACCCCGGGCCATGGTGCTGGAGGGGTGCCCGGCCCTCACATACCGGGTCATGGAGATGAAGGGGTGCCCGGACATCACACCCCTATTCATGGCACTGAACGGGTGCCCGGTCCTCACACCCTTGGTCATGTCACTGAAGGGTGCCCAGCCCTCACACCCCGGGTCATGGCACTAAAGGGGAGCCCGGCCCTCACACCCCGGGTCGTGGTGCTGAAGGGGGTGCCCGGCCCTCACACCCCGGGTCATGGACCTAAAGGGGTGCCCGGCCCTCACACCCCGGGTCATGTCACTGAAGTGGTGCCCGGCCCTCACACCCCGGGTCATGTCACTGAAGTGGTGCCCGGCCCTCACACCCCGGGTCATGGCACTGATGAGGTTCCCGGCCCTCACAACCCTGGCCATGGCACTGAAGGTTTGCCCGGCCCTCACACCCCTGGTCATGTACCTAAAGTGGTGCGCGGCCCTCACACCCCGGGTCATAGCACTAAAAAGGTGCCCGGCCCTCACACCCGGGGTCATGTCACTGAAGTGGTGCCCGGCCCTCACACCCCGGGTCATGACACTGATGAGGTGCCCGGCCCTCACACCCCTGGCCATGGCATAAGGTTTGCCCTGCCCCCACACCCCTCATTGCACCAGTGGTGCCCGGCCTCCACCCCGGGTCATAGCACAAAGGGGTGCCCGGCCCTAAAACCCCGGTTCATGTCACTATGGGGTGCCCGGCCTCACACCCGGGTCATGGTGCTGGAGGGCTGCCTTCTGACACCCCGGTTCTTGTAAAGGGTGCTCGACCTCACACCCTGGTTCAAAGCACTGTATGGGTGCTCGGCACTCACACGCTGCCTATGTGCCATAAGCACCCTCACACCGGGTCATGCACTGATGGGGTGCCCGGCATTCACACCCCTCTGGACATGGCACCAAGCTTTGACCGGCCCTCACACCCCTGGTCATGTACCTAAAGTGGTGCCCGCCCTCACACCCGATTCATGGCACTGAAAGGGTGCCCAGCCTCACCTCCAGGCCATGGTGCTGGAGGTGTCAGGCCCTGACATCTGGGTCATGACACTAAGGGGTGCCCGGCTCACACTCCCAGGCCATGGTGCTGGAGGGTGCCCGGCCTCACACCCGGGCGTCACTGGAAAGGGTGCCCAGCCCTCACCCCCATTGGTGCTGGAGGGTGCCCTGCCCTCATATACAGGGTCATGGAGATAAAGGGTGCCCACATCACACCTCATTCTTGGAACTGAACAGGTGCCCGGTCCTCACACCCTTGGTCATGTCACTGAAGGGTGCCCAGCCCTCACACCCCTGGAATGGCACTGAAGGAGCCGCACCCTTACACCCCGGTCATGGTGCTGAAGGGTGCCAGCCCTCACACCCCAGGTCATGTCAAGGGTGCCAGCCCTCCCAACCCAGCAGGCACTGAAGAGGTGCCTGGCCTCACACCCAGGTCATGTCACTGAAGGGGTGCACGGCCATGACACCCCGGATCATGGACTCAAAGGGTGCCAGGCCCTCACACCCAGGGTCATGGGGTTGAAGGGCTCCGCCCCTCACCGAGGGTCATGGTGCTGATGGGGTGCCAGCCCTCACACCTATTCTTGGCACTGAAATCGAGCCCAGCCTAACACCCTGGGTCATGGTGCTGAATTGGTGCCCAGCCTCACACCAGATTCATTTCACTGAAGGGGTGCCCGACCTCACACCCCAAGTCATGTGAAGGGTACCCGGCCTCACACCCCGGTTCTGCAGCACTGTAGGCGTGCCCGGACCTCATACCCCTCATGGCACTGAAAGGGTGCCCGGCCTCACACCCCGTGTCATGGCACTGAATGGGTGCCTGGCCCTCACCCCAGGTCAGGTGCTGGAGGGTGCCGGCCTCACACCCCGGGTCATGTCACTAAGGTGCCAGCCCTCACACCCCGGTCATGTCACTAGGGTGGCCGGCTCTCGCCTCCCAGGTCTTTGTCACTGAAGGTGCCCAGCTCACACTCCGGTCATGGCACTGAAGGGTTGCCTGGCCCTCACACCCCTGGCATGGTGCTGAAGGGGTGCCAGGCCTCACCCCGGGTCATGTCACTAAGAAGTGCCAGGCCCTCACACCCCGGAGTCATGTCACTGAAGGTACAGCCATGACACCCCGGATCATGGACCTAAGGTGCCCGCCCTCACACCCAGGTCATAAGAAGGGCTCCCGCCCTCACACCGAGGGTCATGGTGCTGATGGGTGCCCGCCCTCACACCCTGATTCTTGGCACTGAAATCGAGCCCGCCCTAACACCCTGGGTCATGGTGCTGAATTGGTGCCCAGCCCTCACACCCCGATTAATTTCACTGAAGGGGTGCCCGACCCTCACACCCCATGTCATGTGAGAAGGGGTGCCGGCCCTCACACCCCGGTTCACCCAGCACTGTAGGGTGCCGGCCCTGACACCCTGTTTCATGACACTGAAAGGTGCCCGGACCCTCACACCCCGATTCATGACACTGAAGGGTGCAGCCCTCCTCCCGGGTCATGGCACTGAAGGGGTGCCAGCCCTCACCCCGGGTCATGGTGCTGGAGGGGTGCCCGGCCCTCACACCCCGATTCGTGACACTGAAGGGGTGCTCGGCCTCCCACCCCAGGTCATGGCACTGAAGGGGTGACCAGCCCTCACCCCGGGTCATGGTGCTGAAGGGGTGCCTGGCCCTCACACCCCGGGTCATGGTGCTGGAGGGTGCCCGGCATTCACATCCAGGTCATGTCACAAAGGGTACCCGGCCCTCACACCCCGGGTCATGTCACTGAAGGGTGCACGGCCTTGACACCCCTGGTCATGGACCTAAGCAGTGCCAGCCCTCACACCCCGGGTCATGGGGTTTGAAAGCGGTTCCAGCCCTCACACACCGTGTCATGGTGCTGATGGGTGCCAGGCCCTCACACCCTGATTCTTGGCACTGAAATCAGGCAGCCCTAACACCCTGGTTCATGGTGCTGAAGGGGTGCCCAGCCCTCACCAGATTCATTTCACTGAAGGGTGCCCGATCCTCACACCCCAAGTCATGTGAAGGGGTGCCCGGCCATACACACCCGGTTCGCGCTACTGTAGGCGTGCCCGGCCTCATACCCCGTTTCATGCTTCTGAAAGGTGCCAGCCCTCCACCCCGTCATGGCACTGAATGGGTGCCTGGCCCTCACTCCCAGGTCATGGTGCTGGAGGGGTGCCCAGCACACCTAGGGTCATGTCACTAAAGGGGTGCCCGGCCCTCACACACCCCGGTTCATGTCACTGAAAGGGTGCCCGGCTCTCACCCCGGGTCTTGTCACTGAAGGGTGCCCAGCTCTCACCTCCAGGTCATGGCACTGAAGGGTTGCCTGGCCCTCACACCCCGTGGCATGGTGCTGAAGGGGTGCCAGGCCCTACCCCAGGTCATGTGAAAGGTGCCCAGCCTCACACCCGGATCACTTGCTGTAGGATGCCCTGCCCCCACCCCGTTTCATTTCACTGAAGGGTGCCCGCTAAACCGGTTCATGTCACTTATGGGGTGCCAGGCCCTCACCTCCGGGTCATGGTGCTGGAGGGTGCCCAGCCCTGACACCCCGGGTCTTGTGAAAGGTGCCTTACCCTCACCTAGTTCATGCAATGTATGGGTGCCTGGCACTCACCCCGTTTCATGGCATAAGGGGTGCCCAGCCCCACACACCCCGGGTCATGCTGATGGGTGCCCGGCCCTCACCCCCTAGCCATGGCACTGTAGCTTTGCCCGGCCCTCCCCTAGGTCATGGCACTGAAGGGTGCCTGGCCCTCCACCCCAGGTCATGGTGCTGGAGGGGTTCCCGGCCTTCACACCGGGTCAGTCACTAAACAGGTGCCAGCCCTCACACCCCGGGTCATGTCACTGAAGGGTGCCAGCCATGTACCCTGGGTCCAGACCTAAGGGGTGCCAGCCCCTCACACCAGGTCATGGTGCTGATGGATGCCGGCCCTGACTTCCCCGGTTCATGTCACTGAAGGGGTGCCGGCCCTCACGATTCGTGACACTGAAGGGGTGCCCGCCCTCCACCCCGGGTCTGCTCTGAAGGGTGCCGCCTCCACCCCGGGTCATGGTGCAGGCAGTGCCCGGCCTCCACCCGGGTCATGTCACTGAAGGTGTGCAGCCATGACACCCTGGTCTGGACCCTAAAGCAGTGCCCGACCCTCACACCGGGTCATGGGTTAAGCTGGTTCCAGCCCTCACACCCCGGGTCATGGTACTGATGGTGCCCGGCCCTCACACCTGATTCTTGGCACTGAAATCGAGGCCAGCCCTAACACCCTGGGTCATGGTGCTGAAGGGTGCGCCAGCCCTCACACCGATTCATTTCACTGAGGTGCCCGACCCTCACACCCCAGGTCATGTGAAGGGGTGCCCGGCCTCACCCCAGTTCGCCCAGCACTGTAGGGTGGCCCTCACACCCCGTTCCATGGCACTGAAAGGTGCCAGCCCTCACACCCAGGTCATGGCACTGAAGGGGTGCCTGGCCTCCACTTCCCGGGTCATGGTGCTGGAGGGTGCCAGCCTCACACCCCAGTGTGACTAAAGGTGCCAGCCCTCACACCCGGGTCATGTCACTGAAGGGTGCACAGCTGTTGCCCAGGTCATGGTGCTGAAGAGGTGCCCGGCCCTCACGGGTCATGTCACTGAGGAGTGCCAGCTCTCCCCACACGGTCTTGTCACTGAAGGGTGCCCAGCTCTCACACTCAGTTCATAGCACTGAAGGGTGCCTAGCCTCCACCCCGTGTGATGGTGCTGAAGGGGTGCCAGGCTCTTACACCCGGGTCGTATGAAGGGTGCCCGGCCTCACCCAGTTCTTGACAATGTGAGGATGCTGCCCCCACACCCCGTTTCATGTCACTGAAGGGGTGCCCGGACCCTAAAACCACGGTTCATGTCACTTATGGGGTGCCAGGCCCTCACACTCCAGGTCATGGTGCTGGAGGTGCCCAGCCCTGACACCCCAGGTCTTGTGAAGAGGTGCCCCACCCTCACACCCTGGTTCAAAGCAATGTATGGGTGCCCGGCACTCACACCTAGTCATGTCACTGAAGGGGTGCCCAGCCCTCACACCCCGGGTCATGGCACTGAAGGGGCAGCCCTCACCCCCGGGTCATGGCACTGAAGGGTGCCTCGCCCTCACCCCCGGTCATGGTGTGATGGTGCCGGCCTCACACCCTGGTCATGTGCGCCAAGTGGTGCCCGGCCCTCACACCCCGGTCTGCACTACAAAGGGGTGCCGGCCTCCTCTGGTCATAGTGCTGGAGGTGCCCAGCCCTCACACCCAGGTCATGTCACTGAAAGGGTAAGCAGCCCTTACACCCCAGGTCATGTCCCTGAAGGTGCCCGGCCCTCACACCCCGGGTCATGCACTAAAAGTGCCCCAGCCTACCCCAGGTCATGGTGCTGGGGTGTGCCCAGCCCTCACACCCCGGGTCATGTCACTGAAAGGGTAACAGCCCTCACACCCAGGTCATGTCCTGAGTGCCCAGCCGTCATACCCCGGGTCATGCACTGAAGGGGTGCCTGGCCCTCATACCCCAGGTCATGGACTAAAGGTGCAGCCTTACCCCAGTTCATAACACTGTGGGGTGCCCTGCCCTACACCCCGTTTCATGTCACCGAAGGGTGCCCTCTAAACCCTGGTTCATGTCACTTATGAGGTGCCCGGCCTCACAAGTTCATAACACTGTAGGATGCTTCCCCACACCCGTTTCATGACACTGAAAGGGTGCCCGGCCCTCACCCCAGGCCATGGTGCTGGAGGGTGCCAGCCCTCACACCGGGTCATGTCACTGAAAGGGTGCCCGACCCTCACACCCCTGGGCCATGGTGCTGGAGGGGTGCCAGCCCTCACATACCGGGTCATGGAGATGAAGGGTGCCGGACATCACACCCCTATTCATGGCACTGAACAGGTGCCCAGTCCTCCCACACCCTTGGTCATTTCACTGAAGGGTGCCCAGCCCTCACATCCGGGTCCTGAGCACTGAAGGGGCCCGGCCCTCACCCCCAGGTCATGGTGCTGAAGGGGTGCCCAGCCCTCACCCCAGGTCATGTCCCAAGGGGTGCCCAGACTCCCACCGAGGTCATTTCTCTGAAGTGGTGCCCGGCCTCACACCCGGGTGTCACTGAAGTGGTGCCCGGCCCTCACCCCAGGTCATGGGACTGATGAGGTGCCCGGCCCTCACACCCCTGGCCATGGCACTGAAGGTTGCCAGCCCTCACACACTAGTCATGTACCTAAAGTGGTGCACGCCACCTCACACCCCAGGTCATAGCACTAAGGTGCCAGCCCTCACACCACAGGTCATGTCACGAAGTGGTGCCCAGCCCTCACACCCCGGTCATGGTGCTGGAGGTGTGCCCAGCCCTCACACCCCGGGTCATGTCACTGAAGGGTGAACAGCCTCACCCAGGTCATGTCCCTGAAGGGTGCCCGGCCGTCATACCAGGTCATGGCACTGAAGGTGCCTGGCCCTCATACCCAGGTCATGGACCTAAAAGTGCCAGCCCTCCAGTTCATAACACTGTAGGGTGCCCTGCCCCTACACCCCGTTTCATGTCACCGAGGGGTGCCCGGCCCTAAAACCCTGGTTCATGTCACTTATGGGTGCCCGGCCCTCACACAGTTCATAACACTGCTGGGGTGCCCTTCCCCACACCCCGTTCATGACACTGAAGGGTGCCCGGCCTCACACCCCAGGCCATGGTGCTGGAGGTGCCAGCCCTCACACCCAGGTCATGTCACTGAAGGGTGCCGACCCTCACACCCTGGGCCATGGTGCTGAAGGGGTGCCCGGCCCTCCATACCGGGTCATGGAATGAAGGGTGCCCGGACATCACACCCCTATTCATGGCACTGAACGGGTGCCCAGTCCTCACACCCTTGGTCATTTTCACTGAAGGGTGCCCAGCCCTCACATCCCGGGTCATAACTGAAGGGAGCCCGGCCCTCACCCAGGTCATAGTGCTGAAGTGCCGCCCTCACCCAGGTCATGTCCCTAAAGTGCCCGGCCCTCACCCCGGGTCATGTCACTGAAGTGGTGCCAGGCCCTCACACACCCCGGTCATGTCACTGAAGTGGTGCCCGGCCCTCACACCCGGGTCATAGCACTGATAGGGTGCCCAGCCCTCACCCCTGGCCATGGCACTGAAGGTTGCCCGGCCCTCACACCCCTGGTCATGTCACCTAAAGTGGTGCGCAGCCCTCCACACCCGGGTCATAGCACTAAGGTGCCCGGCCCTCACACCACGGGTCATGTCACTGAAGTGGTGCCAGCCCTCACACCCCGGGTCATGGCACTGATGGGGTCCCGGCCTCACACCCCTGGCCATGGCATAAGTTTGCCCGCCCTCACACCCTGGTCATGTACCTAAAGTGGTGCCCGGCCCTCACCCGGGTCCTTAGCACTAAGGGTGCCCGGCCCTCATACCCCAGGTCATGGTGCTGGAGGGTGCCCGGCCTTCACACCCCGGGTCATGTCACTGAAAGGGTGACGGCCCTCACACCCCAGGTCATGTCACTGAAGGGTGCCCGGCCCTCACACCCCCAGGTCATGGCACTGAAGGGGTGCCCGGCCCTCATACCCCCAGGTCATGGTGCTGGAGGTGCCCAGCCCTCACACCCAGGTCATGTCTTCAGAAGGGTAAGCAGCCTCACACCCCGGGTCATGTCCCTGAAGGGTGCCCGGCCCTCATACACCCGGGTCAGCACTGAAGGGGTGCCTGGCCCTCACCCTGATCATGGACCTAAGGGTGCCAGCCTTACACCCAGTTCATAACACTGTAGGGGTGCCCTGCCCCTACACCCCGTTTCATGTCACCTGGGTGCCCGGCCTAAACCCTGGTTCATGTCACTTATGGGGTGCAGCCCTCACACCCCGGGTTCATAGTACTGTAAGGGTGCCCTTCCCCACCCCGTTTCATGACTGAAAGGGTGCCCGGCCCTCACACCCCCAGGCCATGGTGCTGGAGGTGCCCAGCCCTGCAGGTCATGTCACTGGTGCCATTCCCTCACACCCTGGGTCATGGTGCTGGAGGGTGCCCGGCCCTCATACCGGGTCATGTCACTGAAGGGGTGCCAGCCCTCCACACCCCTGTTCATGGCTCTGTATAGTGCCCGGCCCTCACGTTTCATGTAACTAGAGTGGTGCGCGGCCCTCACACCCAGGTCATAGCACTGAAGGGGTGCTGCTTCCTGGCCTCGGTCATGTCACTGAAGGGTTGCCCGGGCCTCACACCAGGTCGTAGCACTGATGGGGTGCCAGGCGTCACACCCCTGGCCATGGCATGAAGGTTTGCAGCCCTCACACCACAGGTCATGTAGCTGAAGGGTTCCTGCCCTCACATCCCGGGTCTTGGGCTGAAGGGGTGCCCGGCCTCACCCAGGTCATGGCTGGAGGGTGACCGGCCTTACCCAAGGTGGCACTGAAAGGGTTGCGGCCACACTCAGTGTCATGTCATTGAAGTGGTGCACAGCCCTCACACCCCGGGTCATGTCACTGAAAGGGTGCCTATCCTCTCTCCCCGGGTGATAGCACTGAAGGGGTGCCCGAGCCCTCATACCCCAGGTCATGGTGCTGGAGGGGTGCCCGGCGCTCCCACAGATTCATCACTGAAATCAGGCCAGTCCTCACACCCCAGGTCCATGGCACTGAGTGCCCTGCCCTCACCCGTGTCATGTGAAGGGGTGCCAGCCTCGATCCAGGCCATGTTGTGGGGTGCCGGACCTCACACCCAGGCATGGTGGTGGGGGGGGTGCCAGCCCAGACATACTGGATGCATGGGCTGAAGGGTGCAACCCTCACACCGAATCCTTGGCACTGAAAGGGTGCAGCCCACCACGGAGCCGTGGTTCTGGAGGGTGTCAGGCCCTGCACCCTGGGTAATGTTTACTGATGGGGTGCCCGGCATCCTTGAGGCACTGGTGCTTGGGGGTGCCTGGCCTCACACCCTGGGTAATGTCATAAAGGTTTTGGCCTCACCCGGGTCATGGTGCTGGAGGGGGTGCCCGGCCCTCCTGCCAGGTCATGGGGATGGAGGGGTGTCAGGACTCACACCCGGTTAAGCACTGAAGGGGTGCCCGGTCCTAACACCTTTGGTCATGTTGCTGGAGGGGTGCAGGGCCCCACTCCGGTCATCATCACTGAAGTGCCCAGCCCTCACCCCGGGTCATGTCACTTAAGGGTGCCAGCCCTCACCCCAGGTCATGTTGCTGAAGTGGTGCCCGGCCCTCCACCCGGGTCATTGGCACTGAAGGTTGCCTGGCCCTCACCCCCTAGTCTCATGGTGAAGTGGTGGCAGCATTCACACCCAGGTCATTGCACTAAAGGGGTGCCCGGCCCTCATACCCGGGTCATGTGGTGCTGGAGGGTGAACGGTTACGGTCATGTACTTAGGGTGGCCCTCGGGTCATGTAACTGAAGGGGTGTCCAGCCCTCATACCCCGGGTCATGGGGTTGAAGGGGGGTGCTTTCCCCTCACCCAGGGTCATGGTGCTGATGTGGTGACCGGCCTTCACCCCGGTTCTTGGCACTAAATGGGGTGTGACCTCACCCTGGGTCATGGTGTTGCTGGAGGGGTGCCCAGCTCTCACTCCGGTTAATTTCACTGAAGGGGTGCCTGGCCCTCACACCAGTCATGGTGTGAGGGGTTTCCGGCCCTCACCCCAGGCCATGGTGGATTGGTGCCAGCCATCACACCCTGTTTCATGGCACTGAAAGTGCCAGGCCTCACACCCGATTCATGACACTGAAGGTGCCCAACCCTCACACCCGGGGTCCATAGTGCTGAGGGTGCTTGACCCTCACCCCAGGTCATGGTGCTGGAGGGGTGCCCAGCCTCTAACCCAGGTCATGTCACTGAAAGGTGCCCAGCCCTCACAGCAATACGTAACCCCTAG
>NW_024722274.1:0-11950 GCF_018991925.1 Homarus americanus
CCCACAAACAAACCTACTATCCACGCCCTACACCCACAAACAAACCTACTATCCACGCCCTACACCCACAAACAAACCTACTATCCACGCCCCACACCCACAAACAAACCTACTATCCACGCCCCACACCCACAAACACACCGACTATCCACTCCCTACACCCACAAACAAACCTACTATCCACGCCCTACACCCACAAACAAACCTACTATCCACGTTCTACACCCACAAACACACACTACCCACCACCTACACCCACAATAGAGTAAAGGAGGAATACAGAGTGTACTTACTCAGGGTAGCCATACCACTCTGGGTGGTTGGTCCTTAGTGCAGCAGGAAAGAGAAAAATTATAAGTTGGTCATTCTATTCCTCGTGTGATGGATGGAAGGATGGATGGATGGATGGATGGATGGATGGGAGACTGAATGGGAGGATAGATGGGTAGATGGGTGACTGAATGGGATGAGAGATGGGTAGGTGGGTGAATCGGTGGATGGATAAACAGCTAACTGGATGACTGGACATATGGACTTGGATGGCATATTTGGATGTAAAACCCTACGATATGAAGAACATTTTGGACGTATAAACCCATGACAATTAACACCATTTTGGACTTACATCACAGGAAACAGGTAAAACATTTCTGTGATCGTCCTTCAATAATTCCATACGCCAACCTTACCTGCATTTATCTCATTTACAGTATAAAATTTTAGTGTTAATTTCAGCATCGGAATCAATCAATCAATCTCTCTCTCTCTCTCTCTCTCAAGATGGAAAATTTCATGACGTAAAATCCGATGAAAACTCGACCCTGTTTATACGTGTTGCTTCGAGGTTTTGTTTTCACGTTAACCTCATGTTTCGTTTCGATAAATGACACATATCACAGGAGGTGAACTACAAACTGAACTTTGACCTGACACCAACGACCGACCGACGGAAGATGGGGCTTCGGGTTTAGTCGTATCCTATTTGAGAGTTTTATGAATGTGAAGCCCCGAATTAGTCAACAAACCCTACAGCTCAATTTGGATTCGAACTTGTGCATCTTGTTCTTGAATCAGAACCTTATCTCACATATATAGGGGTTAGGTTAGGTTGGGTTGGGTTAGGTTGGGTTAGGTTGGGTTGGGTTAGGTTAGATTGGGTTAGGTTAGGTGAGCCGTGTCCATCACAACCAGACAATTATCCCCGTCCACCAGATCTTCCCTTTAACAAATCAGGCCGCACCTCGATTATGCGGTTCAGTTCTGGTGCCCCTATTATAGAATGGATATAAATTCACTAGAGTCGGTGCAGCGAAGAATGACAAAAATGATTCCGGGACTTAGAAACCTTCCATATCAGGATAGGTTACAGAAACTTAACTTGCATTCCCTAGAAAGACGAAGAGTGAGGGGAGATATGATAGAAGTATTTAAGTGGGTGAGAGGAATCAATAAAGGGGATATAGATAAAGTTCTTATGATATCCGAGCAGGATAGGACTCGGAGCAACGGATTCAAGTTGGATAAGTTTAGGTTTAGGAGGGAGATAGGAAGAAACTGGTTCACAAATAGGGTGGTGGACGAGTGGAACAAGCTTAGCAACTTTGTTGTAAGTGCGGGAACTCTGGAAAGTTTCAAAAGGAAGCTAGATAGATTCATGGATGATAGAGAGTGGTAGTAACTCTCGACAGGAGCTGTCATGCACAGGCCAACCGGCCTATTGCAGACTCCTTATTTTCTTATGTTCTTATGTTCTTAAATCCTCAGCTGTTCTTATGTTCTTAAATCCTCAACATAAAAGACAAATTCACCTCCATGTGTTAAAATCTTACTACACTACATTACCGTCACCACTATACCAAACCTGTACAATATTAACACACTAATACACTATTAAGACATCACCAAATCCATCAATAAACAGTACATCTTCCTTTACACTTGATTAGAAAGAAAAACAGGAAAATATGCCCAGAATCTCAATTTCATTCACTAACATTACGAAAAATTACAAGAGTTAAGAGTCAAAGCAAGATATGTGCTGTACGCAATGTTGATGTTATTTTGTTCGCCATCATTGTGTCCTAAAGTTAATCTGTTTTGTGAAGTATATCCTCGGACTTGGGAACAAATCATCATGTGTACCTTTGAGTGTTAAGGTCTTGATCCATTTCCTTGTTGCTACCGTTTGGAACAGGTAACACCACCACAATTGTTTTAACCAAGACGAAAACGGACGAAAAAAAAAGCTTCTACAAATATCAAGTATTAATTTTCTCTCTTTACAGGATCTAATACTCTTGGAAATGTGTTTAAATTAATCTGATTTGTTTTCATTTATTGTCGATCCTTCATAAGAGGACTCGTGGATCCCCCGAGCCTAGCCGGCCATTTTGTTTACATTTTTCGGTCGCTCTAAAATACCATTAAACAATATTGAGTATAAACGTTTGGCTCAACTGATGATCTCAAACATGTCCCAACATTTTTTTGCCTCAACTCCACATTCTGTAACTCATTTAGGTAGATGTCCCTCACTACACATACACTGGACTATGTGTAATGTTGCAGCTAATGTGTTATCAAGATATTGCACATTATAAGTTCATGTGTGGTCATTATTATATCAAACGGAGGAATTTTAAAGAGCTATTCCACCACCTGTATCATTAGTTGTCGCCAGGTAAAGGAATGTTTAGGTAGATTATATTTTATTTACTGTAATTAAGTTTCAATACCTAAGACGTTCCACTATAAGAGTCTTTCAACCTCAGGTAAGGTCTTAAGACTTTCTACTCTAGGTCTTACACCCTGGAGTAGCTGTATCGTCCACTTAGGTAATTTACTCCACAAGGAACTACAAGTTACACCTTGATGTAATACTTCATTTACTGCCAAACTTTATAGGGAAATATTTTTCACAAAGAATTTCAAGTTACAATTTCACATAATAAGTCACATTACAAACGTTCCTTCGGCTTACAGTTAAACTTTGCAATGTCAAGATATTTTTTTCACTGCAGAGGAAAGTATCCGTCATCATCATCATCACCACACACACACACACACACGCAAAGACAAAACTCCTGTATCCAGATTCTCAAAAGTTTATAAATTAAATTCTTCCCTAAAATTAAACAGACAATACATCTATTTATCATAGAGTATGTGAACAATATCGACGCCATATTGGTTACCATCTTTGAGTCATATAATTAGTTAGCTACATAGTGTTAATTATTTAGTTAAATAGGAAAAAATAATCTACTAGCGTGTGTTGTGACCAAAATAAATCAACATTGTATTTACTTTCTCCTCCAGGGGCCACTAAGTCTAGAAAAATGACACAATTGACATCTACATAAAGTGACTGACCAAGGGTAGATATTGGCTACCTTTTGTGTTACTTTGAGGTCGTAAGAACACACAGAGATGCTCTTAAGGATGTTTACCACAATACACCTCAACCAGTTTCTCATTCACAAAAGTCAAACAATAAATCTGGTTCAAAAGATACACCGTAAATTTTATTAGAATACAATAATCAATTACTGGTGTTAAGATGTGTTCTTAAGCCACGAAGGTAAACAAAAGGTATTCAATATCTGCCTTGGTTGACGATGATTTGTAGACGTTAGCAAGTCCTCCTCCTCCTGCTCTCGAGTAAGGTAAAGAAGGCCTCACCTGACCAAAATTGTTAATTAAGATAGATTACATGAAGATTAACCCTCCCAGCTTATTTCAACTAATGATTAACCTAACGCTTAGGTTAGGTTAGGGTAGGGTAGGGTAGGGTAGGTCAGGTCAGATCAGGTCAGGTCAGGTCAGGTCAGGCAGTGCCAGTGTAGTTAATCTTGAGGTTAAATAAACTAGAGGCTAATCTTCACATGAGCCACTAAGACACTTTGACGGAGGCGGTTACGTACAACAGGAAAGCTCTGATAACATATAATGTACAGTATATACTGTTTAAGTTGCGTCAGCAGCTCTATACACCACTTATTGACCTACTCATTCACTGCCGTAGAAATATTTACTTCTCTAACAGGTTTCTATATGGTTCCCAGTCATTATAATACGACCTTGTAAAATCAAATGATCTAAATTAAACTAAACTTATCCAAATTAAACTTATTAGCTAACAAATCTTTCTAAAACACGATATATGCAAATCAAAAGTTCTAAATTCAACTTAACTTATCGAAATATAACTATTATAACTAAACCATTTTAATTAAACCTAACCTAAACACCTCAAGTGCCACAAACAGAAGGAAAAAACACCTTTAATATTATCGTGTAAGAAGCCCCTGTAACCCACTAACTCAAGGTAATGCATCTATATCAATCTACCTGCGTCGGAAGCTCTATACGTGACTATGATCGTTACCCACTGCTGGAGAACATTGGTCCATACTGTAAACACCGCCCGCTTGTGAGTCCCGTCAGCCATTTTGTTCTAACTTTCGGGGATTCTAAAATAAACTATAAATAAATAAATAAATAAATAAATAAATAAAACAAGCATCTTTTGTTTTTCTAACCAATGAGCTGTGAGTCTTCATTATATACTTCAACATTACTGTAAACTAAGGCTAGAGAGGGTGTGTACAGTACTAGTGGAGCCAAGACGAGAAGGTATTTCAAATCCCTAAAGGGTTTTACAAGTGGAGAGTATTTCAAATCCCTAAAGGGTTTTACAAGTGGAGAGTCTTACAAGTGGAGGGTCTTACAGGTGGAGGGTCTTACAAGTGGATGGTCTTACAGGTGGAGGATTTTAATATGGATAAATACAGCAAGTCTTACAGTTGAATCAGCCAAGTCGAGGAAAACTCTTAAGAGTCATGTAACTTCTACCTGATGTTACCTGTAATCAAGCTAAGGTATATGTAAGAAGAATATTATCTCGTTAATATCCATTCCTCTTCCACTATCCTGCGAGGTGGTGTATTAATAGGCACAGATACTCATGATAAAGAAGGAATAAAGAGAAAGACGCAAGATACCAATAAAATGCGACAGAATATACCTACACATGCGTAATCCTAACCCATCCCAACCCAACCCAACCCTATCCTACCCTCAGCTTCACCACAGTACACAAAGTCATTCTTGGTATCAGAGTGACGCATAAACACCCTGTATCGCCTAAGACACATTTGAATCGGATGGTTCGTTGGCGGTTTTATTTCTTCGGTATAAACCAGTGAAGCAATTAGTTCGTGGGAACAGCGAGTCAAAATACTTCACATCAGCTTCGTTTACTACCTCCAGCTGATATTTACTTCTGTTGTCTATATCAATCACATTTTATAATGAAACAAAAATATGGTTAGTTACTTATAAATGAAAATAAATCATACTTAGATACTTAGGAGTGGGGAAAAAAGATACTTAAGATACTTAAAAATGAAAACACTCTTTGATACTTAAATTAGGACAAAATAAACGGACATAAAGATTTAACTATGAGCGGTGGATATTACGACATGTACCGGCTATCAATACAGAGGCGCTATTTAGCCGTGAAGTTCTCTCAGAAACCCAACAAGACAATATGTGGTCACTTAAAAATTTCAGGTTAATTTTAACACCATCCGTCATTTTAAACCTTGGCACCTGTAGATTAAGAAAATATATGGTGATATTTTTTCTGATGGGATAAAGGTCGTATTTGTCCAGAGAAGTAAGAGAGGAAAAAAATCACTTGAGAGGCATGACGCACAGAGTGTCTAAGGTGATAAAAGATCATATACTACCATTTGGGTTTTCAAATTAAGTTCATTACATAAAATATCAAACTCATAAAGATTACAAAAGAACAGAACACCATGAGCTCTCTACAGCTATTGTCAGCTGTCAATATGCTGATGTACAGAAGCTACATAATGTTATTGGTGACTGTAATCCCAGGAAAATGATGCTCTTATAAAATGGTAACTGGAGCTGTAATGCCAGAAAATGCCAAATATGACAATCTATGTGCATATGAAGTTGGAAGACAAAATTATGAAAATTTTGTCAAGGAACGTATTGTTGGTCCATTGAGCATCTGGGAAAAGCTGTCCAAGGTTAATCTACTGTCGTGGAAAGCAGCAAATAAGACTTCAACCATCAAATTGCTATCACAAGTTATAGAACTTAAGCAAGACATACAGTATATGCATCACAGAAGGGCAGCACTGTACATATCAAGTCACCAGACACTGATGTGTTTGGCATATTAAAGCAGCCTCAACTTGGAGAAAATACAAGTATGATAACAGGAACTGGTGAGTGAAGACACATTGGGCAGAGAGCCTTACAGGTTTCCATGCCTTCACAGGATCTGACTGCATTGGAAAATTTGTTGGCAAAGGAAAGAAAGCATGTTGGAGCACTTTGATGAAATCTAACACAAAAGTCCTAGATGCATTAAAGATGCTGAATAGACCAAATGCCCTCCAGCAGACATGTACAGTATATTGGTCTAGAGGAATTTGTATTTAAGCTCTACTGTCCACGAATGACTTTCACTAAACTGTCAAAACTTAGATGGCATCTCTTCAAGATAACGCAGGCAGAAGCTGGAGAACTACCAGCGACTGCAGCAACTCTACAGTATCATATATTGAGAGGAAGGTATCAAGCTCTTCTGTGGTCTTGTGATGCAGACAGTGAAATGCTTTCACAATTAGAGCATGGCTGGAAGATTGACAATGACTGTTTCATACTAGTAATATCAGACCAACCACCAGCTCCAGAGGCAATCACAGAACTTGTTAAATGTGGATGTGGCGTCAGGAAATGTGGATCATTGTCATGTTCATACAGAAAGAATCAGAAAGAATAGCATGACATGCACCGAGATGTGTAACTGTCAAGCAGATGATGAGAAATGCCTAAGCAAGGTGAAGGAATCTTTTGTACACAGAAGACTCTGATGACGAGGACTGAAGCAATGTCGTAAATAATAACTTGTGACTTGTATACACATGATGTATAACACTAGAAAATTTAATAAATATAAAACGGTGGTTCTAAGCTTTTCAGATAATGGTAATAAGTATATGTTTAATTTCCAGTATTTGTCTTTAGCAATTAATTTTACTGACTGCAATCTCTTCTTTGTCAGAGACAGGATGGCATATATGAGCAGCCATGTTTGTAACACACTTAAGATATTATAACAGCATTCATAATATATTACGTTAAATTGTAATGATATAATACTACATGTTCATAGGTTATTAGTCATGTTTTAAATTACTTAGGAGTTAATGGTAATACGTCTGTGGTTCATTACGCCGCTCTTTGATAAAACTTCTTTAATGGCATAAAACTTATAATAAACCGTTCAGAAAAAATTACACCACAGTTCCTTAATATAGTTTATAAGGATTATTACGATGTATGGTGTCAAAAATTAACATGAAATTTTTACGGGATTACTTAAGCTCCTACACTAAAACCTGCCGACCTAACCTAACCTTTTTTACCCACCTCCACCTACTTACCTAACCTGACATAATCTAACCAAACCTGACATAATCTAACCTAACCTGACATTATCTAACCTAACCTAATATAATCTAACCTAACCTGACATAATCTAACCTAACCTGACGTAATCTAACCTAACCTGACGTAATCTAACCTAACCTGACATAATCTAACTTAACCTGACATAATCTAACCTAACCTGACATAATCTAACCTAACCTGACATAATCTAACCTAACCTGACATAATCTAACCTAACCTGACATAATCTAACCTAACCTGACGTAATCTAACCAAACCTGACATAATCGAACCTAACCTGACATAATCGAACCTAACCTCCCCGTCTGACATAAGCTAACCTAATCAAACCTAACTTTCCCACCTACCGACCGTAACCTATCTACTTATTACCTACCTAACCTAACTTAACTTAATCCAACCTGACGTAATCTAACCTAACTTATTGAAACTTAACTTAACCACCTACCTCATCTAACACCACTTTGTAATCTCTTTGCACTACCGCTCACAGGATGAGTATGGGGGGCACAATAAACTAGCCTCTAACTGGCAAAATTAACAAAACTAACATAACCTAACCCAACCTGACTTTACCTAACCTGATCTGATCTATCCAACTTAAACACCTTAGAATATATAATAAAGCAGCTAGGTTAATTTAGGCTAAATATGGTTGATTCATATTTCGTTTTGACAGAAATTCCCGGCAAAATAACGTATCTATATTGAGAACCACCGCCATGTTGGTTCCACGTTAACAAGACACGGATACACTACAGAATAACCCACGTTCGTTTAACCTCAATTACTACAGTTTACTTTATAATCTTACTTCACAATCTTCACTACAGCTCACTTCACAATCTTCACTACATCTCACTCCACAATCTTCACTACATCTCACTTCACAATTTTCACTACATCTCACTTCACAATCTTCACTACATCTCACTTCACAATCTTCACTACATCTCACTTCACAATCTTCACTACATCTCACTTCACAATCTTTACCACATCTTACTTCACAATCTTTACCACTTCTTACTTCACAATCTTCACTACATCTCACTTCACAATCTTCACTACATCTCACTTCATAATCTTCACCAGATCTCACTTCACAATCTTCACTACATCTCACTTCACAATCTTCACTACATCTCACCACCACAACACCCTACCCCATCACCACTACACCCACCACCATCACTACACCCACCACCACAACACCCACCACCACAACACCCCACCACCATCACTACACCCACCACCATCACTACACCCACCACCACTACACCCTCCACCACAACACCCACCACCACCACACCCACCACCACCACAATCCCACCACACCCACCAACAACACCACACCCACCACCACACCCACACCCACCACCACCACACCCTGCACCACCACCACCACACCCACCACCACCACAACCACCACCACCACACCCACCACCACCACACCCACCACCACACCCACCACCATCACTACATCCGCACCACCATCACCACACCCACCACCACTACACCCATCACCACAACACCCACCACCATCACTACACCCACCACCATCACACACCACCACCACCACACCCACCACCACCACACCCACCATCACCACACCCATCCACCATCAGCCACACCCACCACCATCACCACACCCACCACCACTACACACCCACCACCATCACTACACCCACCATCACTACACTCCACCACCACCACACCCACCACCACCACACCCACCATCACCACACCCACCACCACATCACCACACCCACCACCATCACCACCCACCACCACTACACCCACCACCATCACACCCACCACCACCACACCCACCACCAACACCACAATCTACACCATCACTACACCCACCACCAATCACCAGCCCCACCCACCACACCACACCCACCACCATCACTAGACCACCACCACTACACCCACCACCACCATCACTACACTCCACCACCACCACACCCACCACCATCACTACACCCACCACCATCACTACACTCCACCACCATCACTACACTCCACCACCACCACACCCACCATCACCACTCACACCCACCATCACTACACCCACCACCATCACTACACCTACCACCATCATTATTAATTCCACCACCATCACTACACTCCACTAATTAATACTACACTCCACTCAATTACCATCACTACATATTCCAACTAATTATCACTACATTCCACTACCTTTCATCACTACACCCACTATTTCACCATCACTATTAAGGCCCACCTCGCACCACCACACCCACCACTACTGCACTCAGCTTATTATCTTCACCAACAGTTATGGAAATGTAAGGATTCGTAAAATTCAACTTTGTGTTTTAATTACGATTTTAGTGTACCTGATCAACCGTATTAACATGTAAATGACTTTTCTACACCTTCAGCGTATGAGATATGCTGTTCCCCATGTATACTGAGGATATGTATGCTGTTCCCGTGTATACTGAGGCTATGTATGCTGTTCCCGTGTATACTGAGGCTGTGTATGCTGTTCCCGTGTATAATGAGGCTGTGTATGCTGTTCCCGTGTATACTGAGGCTGTGTATGCTGTTCTCCGTGTATACTGAGGCTGTGTATGCTGTTCCCGTGTATACTGAGGCTGTGTATGTTGTTGTCCGTGTATACTGAGGCTGTGTTTGCTGTTCCCGTGTATACTGAGGCTGTGTATGCTGTTCCCGTGTATACTGAGGCTGTGTATGCTGTTGTATACTGAGGCTGTATATGCTGTTCCCGTGTATACTGAGGCTGTGTATGCTGTTGTATACCCCGCTATGGAGGCTGTGTATGCTGTGTTGCGTGTATACTGAGGCTGTATGCTGTGTATACTGAGGCTGTGTATGCTGTTCCGTGTATACTGAGGCTGTGTATGCTGTTCGTGTATATATATACATTGGCTGTGCATACTGAGGCTGTGGTTCCCCATGTATAACGAGGCTGTGTATGCTGTTCCCGTGTATACTGAGGCTATGTATGCTGTTCCCGTGTATACTGAGGCTGTGTATGCTGCTGTATGCTGTCCCGTGTATACTGAGGCTGTGTATGCTGTTCCGTGTATACTGAGGCTATGTATGCTGCTGTGTATGCTGCTATGTATGCTGTTCCCATGTATACTGAGGCTATGTATGTGTATACTGCCCGTGCCTATGTATGCATACTGAGGCTGTGTATGCTGTTCCCGTGTATACTGAGGCTATGTATGCTGTGTATACTGAGGCTATGCTGTTCCCGTGTATACTGAGGCTATGTATGCTGTTCCTGTATTGAGGCTGTGTATGCTGTGTGTATACTGAGGCTGTGTATGCTGTATACTGAGGCTGTGTGTATAGGCTGTGTATGTTGTTCCCGTGTATACTGAGGCTGTGTATGCTGTCCATGTATATTGAGGCTGTGTATGTTGTTCTCCGTGTATACTGAGGCTGTGTATGCTGTGTATACTGAGGCTGTGTATGTTGTTCTCCGTGTATACTGAGGCTGTGTATGTTCTGTGTATACTGAGGCTGTGTATGCTGTTCTCCGTGTATACTGAGGCTGTGTATGTTGTTCTCCGTGTATACTGAGGCTGTGTATGCTGTTCCCGTGTATACTGAGGCTGTGTATGTTGTTCTCCTGTATACTGAGGCTGTGTATGCTGTTCCCGTGTATACTGAGGCTGTGTATGTTGTTCTCCGTGTATACTGAGGCTGTGTATGCTGTTCTGTATACTGAGGCTGTGTATGTTGTGGCTGTGTACGTTAAGGCCGGGGGGGGGGAAATGATAACCACGACGAGGATGGAGGGTATTGTAATCGTTGTGTATGTGTGTCAGTGTGCTAGTCTGGAACCACTAGATCAAGGTCATACAACTCGGTCCCAAGTGGGTGGGTATACACTGTAGGGAGTGACAGTTTGGCAAAAGTTTTCAAAATCTAATTGCTTGGGTTGGATTATTTGTCTATCGGCCACGCTAATTCCGAATATGTTTGAGTTTTTTACATCATTGCATTAGAAGGTTTGTGGATACTTTTGGGTTTGGTATGAAAAACGCGAAAAAACTGTAAATAATAAAGGGACTGGCAATGTGGCACAACCTGTTAAAATCAAGTTATTGAATTGGATTATTCGACTACTGTGTACACTGGTTCATAATATGCTATTGTTTTACAACTCAATGCGCTACAAATTATGCCGATATTTTTGCTGCAAGTCACCACATACGTATATTTCGAAAACCAGGGCTCAATATTACCAACGGCGTGGATAGATTCCGTGGAATGAATTCAGGACATTCCCGCTCATGGAACATTACCAAACTCCGTATATGTGCCAATGGCAGGCCAATGGCAATATTTACAGAGTTTGTTGAGGCTCCCTGGACGGGAATGCCCTGAATTTATTCCACGGAATCTATTCACGCCGTTG
>NW_024722275.1:0-7403 GCF_018991925.1 Homarus americanus
TATATATATATATATATATATATATATATATATATATATATATATATATATATATATATATATATATATATATATATATATATATATATATATATATATATATATATATATATATATATATATATATATATATACACACACAGTATTACCCCGCCTAACGCGGTTTCACTTAACGCGTTTTATCATATACGCGGTGCCTCGCCAGAGCTGAACTTTCTCTTAACACGGATTTTTTCCACATATATGCGGTGAGTGTCCGGCTGGAGACGCTATTTTTAGATTTGCCCCACCCGCCACCCTGCCTGACTGCCTGTTTTAGCTCATAAAATTCATACAAATTACCCGGCCAGAATATAATTTACATTGCTGGAATTCTTATAATTTGATGATCATTTTGAATATAAACATCATATATTTTGCATTAGACATACAAATTTTAAATAAAATTTTTTCTCAGAGTAACTATGTTATCTTTTGTGCAAAATATATGACATTTATATTCAAAATATTCCTGGTCTTACAAGGAATCCAGCAATGTCAATTATATTATCCTAACTTTAATCTGAGGTATTATTTAATACTAAATGTTAAAAACTCTTGAAGGGAGGATTGGTGGGGGGTGGGGGGGAGGGTTGGGAATGACCGCGGTTGGAAGAGGGGGGGAGGTGAGGTGGGGTACTTTGATTGACAGATAGTGTCCTGAAGATTATTATTTTTTTTATTAACTGAAGATATTTGTTTTAGCTCATAAAATTCATACAAATTACCCGGTCAGAATATAATTTACATTGCTGGAATTCTTATAATTTGGTGATCATTTTGAATATAAACATCATATATTTTGCATTAAACATACAAATTTTAGATAAAATTTTTTCTCTAGGTAACTGTTATCTTTTGTGCAAAATATATGACATTTATATTCAAAATATTCCTGGTCTTACAAGGAATCCAGCAATGTCAATTGTATTATCCTAACTTTAGTTTGAGGTATTATTTATTAAAATTTTGTGGTTTTCCCCCAAAAATTTCTCAGAGAGGGAAGAGCCGGCAGTGTAGTGTGAGAGGGGGAGGGAGTTGAGTCCATTATTTGAATGGACATTAACTTGGCGACTGTATTTCTCTATTTCTCTTAAGTACTAATTGTGTGCATGTACCATCATAAAATTAAGATGTTATTTTTACTACAACATAGGTATGTGCCTTCAAAAAGTGGAGTATGGGGGTCGGGCCGGTTTCTATTGGAATTAATCCCATATGTTCTGTTGTTCACTTAACACGGGACCCTCTGGGTTCTATTGACGCGTTAAGTGGGGTACAACTGTGTATAATATATATATATATATATATATATATATATATATATATATATATATATATATATATATATATATATATATATATATATATATATATATATATATATATATATATATATATATATATATATATATATATATATATATATATATATATATATATATATATATATATATATATATATATATATATATATATATATATGCTGTGCTCCCTAACCACAAGGAAAGAAGAAAACACGAAGTTCCCAAGCGCTTTCGTGTAATTCACATCTTCAGGGGTGAGTACAGACTAGAGAGTAATACAAATCAAGGTGTATATATACAGAGGAGGGTGAGACCAGGTCCACAATGGTCAGGTATTAGGTAATGACCTTACTAATCTTTAAATAGCACACAACGGTTGGTGGTCAGGTCAGATGGTCAAGTGACCCGGCCTTCTCACCTGATCACAAATCTTCTTAATTACAAAATTGTCCAGCTTGTACATGCCGTTACTCAAATTCATGTTAAATGCTTCGGTATGTTTAATAAGGCTAGATTCTATGATGTTCCTACTGTCAATTGACTTGCATGGTAATATTGAGGAGGCATTATCCCAGTCAATGCAATGCTTGTTATCCCTCAAATGAACAAACAGAGCATTGGATTCCTGGCCTGTCCTAACACTGTATTTGTGTTGTTTAATTCTAGTTGCAAGATCTTTACCTGTCTGGCCTAAGTTAAACATATTACATTCCTTGCAAGGAACTTTATAAATGCAACCAATTGTGTTGTTGGGGGAGTTCTTGATTAACATTTGTTTAACAGTGCATGAGTTTTTAAATGCCACATTGACGTTCCAGGTTTTTAGCTGTGCAGGAATGTGTGAGAAATTTTTGTGAAATGGTAATATTAAGATATTCTTATGGTCATGGGTGGGCTTGGGGTCAGTTCTATAAAAAATTTTCTTAGTAATGTTTAAGCATTTGTCTATGAAAGATCTAGGGTATTTAAGGTTTGAGCCAATATTATATATATATTTGTATTCCTCATCGATGAATTCCGGACTGCAAATTCTCAAGACACGTAAAAACATTGTTGAAAATACTGACTGTTTGACTTTATTATGGTGGGCAGAATAATAATGAATGTATGAACACACATTAGTTGGTTTTCTATAAATACTGAACTTAAAAGTGTTACCTATTCTGTGTATCAGACAGTCTAGGAATGGCAATTTACAGTCTTGCTCTAATTCCACAGTGAATTTGATCGAGGGGGCTAAGTTGTTAAGTTGTGGTAGGAAAGCTTTTAGGTCCTCATTACATGGCCAGAGACATAATACATCATCAGCATATCTAAACCAGACTGCTGAGGGTGGTAAAATATTACTTAATAGTTTCTTTTCAAAGAATTCCATATATAGGTTGCTTAATACAGGTGAGAGTGGATTACCCATTGCCATACCAAATTTTTGAGCATAATATTCCCCATTGAATTCGAATTTGCAATCCTTAATACATAGTTTGATGAGTTCGATGAAGTCGTCGTTCGAGACTGGCAGAGAAATGTTATCCAGGGAATCTATGAGGAACTCTAGTAAATCATCAACTGGGACCTTTGTAAAGAGTGACGTTACATCAAAGCTGACCAGTTTAAAATCATGATTAATGTGTAAGTTATTGAGTTTATCAACCAGATCCATATTATTCTTGATATTGGAGTTAGAAATGTTGCCAACTAGGGGATTTAGTAAAGAAACTAACCATTTAGATAGTTTATAAGAGATTGACCCAACTGAGCTAATGATGGGTCTTGCTGGGTTATTGGGCTTGTGGGTCTTGATTACGTACATGCTTAAACATTACTAAGAAAACTTTTTATAGAACTGATCCCAAGCCCACCCATGACCATAAGAATATCTTAATATTACCATTTCACAAAAATTTCTCACACATTCCTGCACAGCTAAAAACCTGGAGCGTCAATGTGGCATTTAAAATCTCATGCACTGTTAAACAAATGTTAATCAAGAACTCCCCCAACAACACAATTGGTTGCATTTATAAAGTTCCTTGCAAGGAATGTAATATGTTTTACTTAGGCCAGACAGGTAAAAGATCTTTTAACAAATTAAACAACACAATACAGTGTTAGGATGGGCCAGAATCAATGCTCTGTTTTGTTCATTTGAGGGATAACAAGCATTGCATTGACTGGGATAATGCCTCCTCAATATTACCATGTAAGTCAATTGACAGTAGGAACATCATAGAATCTAGCCTTATTAAACATACCGAAGCATTCAACATGAATTTGAGTAACAGCATGTACAAGCTGGACAATTTTGTAATTAAGAAGATTTGTGATCAGGTGAGAAGGCCGGGTCACTTGACCATCTGACCTGACCACCAACCGTTGTGTGCTATTTAAAGATTAGTAGGGTCATTACCTAATACCTGACCATTGTGGACCTGGTCTCACCCTCCTCTGTATATATACACCATGATTTGTATTACTCTCTCTAGTCTGTACTCACCCCTGAAGATGTGAATTACACGAAAGCGCTTGGGAACTTCGTGTTTTCTTCTTTCCTTGTGGTTATCAGCATATATATATATATATATATATATATATATATATATATATATATATATATATATATATATATATATATATATATATATATATATATATATATATATATATATATATATATATATAATATATATATATATATATATATATATAATATATATATATATATATATATATATATATATATTATATATATATATATGTATATATATATATATATATATTATATATATATATATATATATATATATATATATATATATATAACATATATATATATATATATATATATATATATACTGTATATATATATATATATATATATATATATATATATATATATATATATATTATATATACATCTTGATAAAATCACACGGGAAATGGAAACAACGGAGTACCTTAGCTTTCGTCTTTATTCAAGACATCTTCAGAGGCAACTGGATTACATGGACAGAGAGAGGCTTAAATATACAGGGTGACCTTAAAAACATGAGGTCAGGTCATAATGATGACATCCACTAATCCCCACACCAACACACACGTAGAGGAGCTGAAGAGAAGGGTGGTGACGTGACTAGCCAGGTCAGGTCAGAAAAAAGGGACCCACAAAATAACTATCATACATCTAGATCAAAGGTTTTCAAAGCATTTTTAACCTTGGGTCACTGACAAATAAATTTATGTAACATATTATCAGTTTTGAACTGACCATCACTAAGGTTTATTGATTTTAATTCCTTAATCAAACTAGCTTCAACCAGAAGTCTTTCTGTGACACAAGATGATTTGAATACTTCTAAGCTTTTTTCCCAAGCAATGGGGTGCTTATTATTCCTAACATGAACGAACAAGGCACTGCTTTCAGATGCAGTTCTGATATTATACTTATGTTGTTTGATTCTGAGCTGCAGTGTTTTTCCTGTCTGACCTACATAATGACAATTACATTTGCTACATGGAATACAATAAACACTTCCATTTACATTCAAACTTGGGCTATTCCTTATTAACATATTGGTAATGGTTGAGTCATACTTGAAAACAACATTAATATTTAGAAGCTTGAGGGACCGAACTAACGGGACAAATTCATTACGATAGGGCAGAGTCAAAATATTCTTAAGTGTAGGAACTTGTCTGGTTTGAGAGGAATGAAAGGATTTTTTAGCCCTTTTAGAACAACGATCAACAAACACAGAAGGGTACCCGAGTTTCTGTGCAATAGAACGAATGTGTTTCAATTCATCGTCAATAAATTCAGTCACAAATACGCTGACATCTTAAGAACATAGCAGAAAAAACTGACATTTTGGTAGACTCAAGGTGATTCGATAAAAAGTGAATGAAACTGTCTACCTGTGTGGGCTTTCTATATACCTTAAATTTATAGTTTTGGCCATTTCTCATGATAAGCATATCAAGAAATGGAAGGGATTCATTTATTTCTCTTTCAATTTTGAATGTGATACTTGGGACAATATCATTAAGCTTGTCTAAAAATTCCAATGGGTCACTGTTTCTAGGCCAAAGACAAAGAACATCATCTACATATCTATACCATGGAGGAATAAAGTCCACTATATTGGGTAGTAATCTAGACTCAAAAAACTCCATATAAATACAAGCTAGAGGAGCAGAAAGACAATTACCCATGCTCATGCCAAATATTTGCTTGTAGAACTTCCCATTTGCTCTAAACACTTTGTCAGTTACGCATAACTCTATCAATTTCAGGAAAGTATCATGTTCAATAGTTAAATCTAGCAGTTGTAATTTATCTTTAAGAAATGAAAGTAAGTCTTTCACAGGTACTCTAGTGAACAGTGAATTTACATCAAAACTTATTTATTCACAAGGTTCGTTGTGTTTCTTGAGTTTATCAATTAAATCACTGCTATTGTGTATATGTGAATTAGATATTTGGCCTGTAAGAGGGGATATCATCTTTACCAGCCACTTGGATAATTTGTAAGTAACAGAACCCACAGAACTCACGATAGGACGTAATGGATTATTAAGCTTGTGTGTTTTGATCAATCCATACATATAAGGTAAAGTGGGATTGATTTGAGAGAGCTGTTTGGTGAGATCGGGGTTCTTTTTCAATAACATCTTCATTTTGGAATTAGATAACTTATTAATATTTTCCAGGGGATCTTTCGTAAGCTCACAATACGTGCTTTCATCACTAAGTAATGAATTCATCTTATCATTGTAGTCACTTTTATCCAAAATAACAATAGCATTAGACTTATCAGCCTTGGTAATATGGATATTCTTATTTCTTTTCAAGTTTATCAAGGCTGTTTCAAATCTTTTTGGAATGTTTGAAGCAAATTTCTTATTTAAAACACTATGTATACAACCTTTAGTTATGGAAATATCTTCATTTGTAATATCTGACGACTTATTCTTTTCCAGGTTGATTAAACCTTTAGCAATAGTAAGCGGATTAATGCACCGTTGAGTGATAGAAAACTTCCTACCAAAACCAAGAACAAGTTTCTCATTTGTCTGTAGGTCATAAGATGATAAGTTTATGAACAAATTTGGATCACTCAATATGGTCCAGTAACTCTCTTCAAACAGAGCATTTAATTTGGCATTTAACCTTCTTTTTTGGTTGAAGCTAGTTTGATTAAGGAATTAAAATCAATAAACCTTAGTGATGGTCAGTTCAAAACTGATAATATGTTACATAAATTTATTTGTCAGTGGCCCAAGGTTAAAAATGCTTTGAAAACCTTTGATCTAGATGTATGATAGTTATTTTGTGGGTCCCTTTTTTCTGACCTGACCTGGCTAGTCACGTCACCACCCTTCTCTTAAGCTCCTCTACGTGTGTTGGTGTGGGGATTAGTGGATGTCATCATTATGACCTGACCTCATGTTTTAAGGTCACCCTGTATATTTAAGCCTCTCTCTGTCCATGTAATCCAGTTGCCTCTGAAGATGTCTTGAATAAAGACGAAAGCTAAGGTACTCCGTTGTTTCCATTTTCCCGTGTGATTTAATCAATATATATATATATATATATATATATATATATATATATATATATATATATATATAATATATTATATATATATATATATATATATATATATATATATATATATATATATATATATATATATATATATATATATATATATATATATATTTATATATTTATATATATATTTATATATTGATATATATATTTATATATTGATATATATATATTTATATATTGATATATATATATTTATATATTTATATATATATATATTTATATATTTATATATATATATATTTATATATATTTATATATATATATATTTATATATTTATATATATATATATTTATATATATTTATATATATATACTTATATATTTATATATATATATTTATATATATTTATATTTATATATATTTATATATTTATATATATTTATATATATATATTTGTATATATTTATATATATTTATATATATATATATATTTGTATATATTTAT
>NW_024722276.1:0-9261 GCF_018991925.1 Homarus americanus
AGTCTCGGTAAGCCTAACTGTCTTGTATACAACAAATGAAAAATTTTTTTATTTTATTTAACTCTACACAACCGAACTTCCCGCTGTTTCTATATTCTACAAGACGGTCATAGTTTGTTTTACGTATCATCCTCTCTTTATCCTATCACTGTTTACTACTTCATTTTCTATCGAAAAAATACAAAGTTGTTTCAAACATAAGGGAATTACTGATGACAGACACACATACTGTAGTTGTCACACACAACAACTGCCTGGAATATAACCACGTATGTGGTTCCCGGGACTCTTTATCACACCCTGCACCATGACCTATGAACACCCTCTCCTGGCGACCACCTGGCTAGGCAGGCCCTTGGTTCTTACAACCCGCACCCTGGTACATCCTCCACTACCCCAGGCGAAGACACATAACCCTTAATTTAGAACCATTACCTGTTGCTGTCTCTGGCCAAACACCGTACCTGCAAAACACAAAAAAATATCACTATTAGCTCAAGAAAAAATAATATTTATAGGGAATTAATTGTTACTTGTACATTTCAACGTTACTCTTAATAAGTTTACAAGAGCAGGTGAGATGCTGTGACAAACTGCAATTTATTTTCCTAATGCAATATTTTCTCCGCGACATCCACCGCATCTGATGGTGAGGAAGCACTTTCTTAACACACCATTATTGAACTTATAATGTACACATAAACTACATGTTAAGTGCTACCTAAAAAAAATCTTGTATCACTGATTCTAATTATCTCGTAGAGTTGTGCTTATGTGAGTGCGTAAGTAGCAAGCAGTATAAGTAAATACAGTAAGTGTATTCGTACATAAATATGCCCGTATATAAATAAATAAATAAATAAGTTATAAAAGTAATTAAGTTATTATCTAGCTAATATATTAGAAACTCAACATAATTCAGTAAATTGCGTGCGCACCGTGTTTGGAGGCCACATTTACCGTGCCTCGGGAAAATTGGCTGGTAGGGAGCATATTGTCCGGTGGGAACATTTTAAGCGATATGTTCAATTTCCTTCCAAAGGTGATTAAAGTTATTTTTGTTGGAAAACTCAAGTTTTAATTCAACTCTTATGTTCCTGTCATAAGCCTTCCGCAAAAGTGCAGTGCAGTGGTTTTTACTGGGGAAAAATTGAGTGTGCACAATTCTAAAGAAAGAAAGAAAGAAATACAAAAGAAAGAAAGAGACTTAAGGAGAACAACAACAACAACAACATAAAGAGCAAGGAAGGAGGAACAAGAAATAGCGGAGGAGGAGACCGCTAATCTCCCCGTCGGGCCACACCAGTTCCAAAGAAGAACCGACGGAATAGCCTCATTATCCACTTCTTCAGTGGTTTTGTTGAGACACACATTCACCTACAAAGATCACAGTTAGAAAATTACGACTGTTTGAGTCCTCGATTTGACAGCATACTATGGACGGATTGATACACGGACAGACACACGGACGGACTAATACACGGAGAGACAAACGGACGGACTGATACATCGACAGACGAACAGACGATCTGATAGGAAACACAGACAGATACACGGACAGACTGATAAACTAATATAGACAGGAACGGACTGATCAACCAACAGACTCACGGACGGACTAATAAACCAACAGACTCGAGGACGGACTAATAAACCAACAGACTCGAGGACGGACTAATAAACCAACAGACTCGAGGACGGACTAATAAACCAACAGACACACACAAACATACAATATAGTCGAACAGTCCACTACGGACCAAAAATAATCACTCCTATTGTTCTCTCTCCAGACGGCAGTAAACACAAATAAATTCAACTACTTTAAAACATTCCCATATATCAACACACAAATTCGAATGTACAGTTGCCGACATAAATCCCCGGACACGTGACAGTATCTAATGTGTGAGTACTTGAAGATCATTAGGTGATGGAGAATGGAAATTTGACGTATTTTCTCGAATTTGTCTCTGTATTAAGGAGTGTTATTTTCAATCTGTAGTTCCGATATACAATGTAATGAAAAGCAGATATTACCAACTGTTTGGGGAATTTTGTCCACAACTGTACATCATAAAATAGAACATACGTAGGTTAACACGATCACCCTTACAGCACTAATATGTTATATATATATATATATATATATATATATATATATATATATATATATATATATATATATATATATATATATATATATATATATATATATAGACCCTTAAATTCAGCCTTTTTCGATTCACCAATCTTATTATATCTAGTTCTTTTAACCTTACTCAAGCAGCGTGTAATTACTGTATTGTAACTGCGAGCCAAGAACGAATTTAATACTCATTGTTTTTTTTAAGGGGATACAACATAAATTAACAGTGTTTGTACGTCATGATAGTCCCAGCTATTAATACCAACAGAGAAATTAATAAGTATTCAATTTTAGAACCATGTTAATAAGAACTTAATTATATGAGTATAATGTATATATATGTGTGTATATATATATATATATATATATATATATATATATATATATATATATATATATATATATATATATATATATATATATATACCTGGAAAGAAAGCTATAGAAACAATAGCAATGCCCTATTCAATTATGCCTGGTCATATTATTGGTATTTTAGTATAAATGTGGACCCTATCATGCCGAATAGAGCTGGCACATGATTAGGTTTATCATCTAGTTTCCTACCACCTTTCCTCGGTACTCCCTGATTCCTCTCTCTTACAGTGGGAGACTCAGGTGCTCCTTACAATCAGGGGTAAAGGAAACACACTGATGTCAAGTCCGTAAGTTCTATTTCTGGGACAAACACAAAAAGGAGTTAAGACAGGGGTAAACAGCGTCCTGTCTTGGAATCTCTCTGGGTATCTCTATCTGCGCATGCGCGTACAGCGCGCATGTGCTCAAAACATGAACTAACACTCAGTGACAAAAGGGAGTATGATTATAAGACATATAATACAGAGACCTGAATCAATAATGGTAAATAGTACAGAGTTACATATTACAGCCATATTCGTCTCATATATCTACACCTCCCTCTCCCCTCACGCTCGTAGTGCAATCTCGAGCGGACTCTTTTTCCAGGAGCCTTTGAGAGTGACGTGGGAAAACTGGGGGGTCACTGAATGAGGACTTACTTTTCTCGTCCAAGCAAGGGTTCACAGGGATATGGGGGAGGGGTTCACCACTAGGGGACGGTACTGAACGAAGAAAGCGGCGATTCCGCCACCATACCCGACCACTAGGGAGACGGACCTCGTAATCCCTGGTCTTGCTGCAGCCCATGACAACCCCGACCTTGTCCCAGCGGTGAGACGTCGGGTCTTGAATCCGAACTGTTTGCCCGATACTCAACCTGGGAAGGGGTCGGGCGTGCTGATCGTACTGTGCCTTTACCTGGTCAGCACGGGCGGCTGCACGACGATCGCAGTCCTCGGTCTTGGCCTGCCACTCCCTCGAGAAGGACTCAGGATGGGCAGGGACACATGACCGTAGTGGGTGGCCGTATAACATCTGTGCTGGGGAGCGACCTGTGAAGTTGGGGGTATTCCGCAATTCCAATAAATCCCGGTCAAACTTCTCACAGTCAATGTTACCTGAGGGTGCCGTCTTGAGGATGAGATGCTTGACGGACTTTACGGCAGCCTCGGCATGTCCATTGGACTGGGGATAATGTGGCGAGGACACCACATGATAAACTCCCCATCGCTCCATGCAGTCCCGGAAGTCGTTGCTGGTGAACTGGGGCCTGCCGTCAGTCCTCAGGCGGAGAGGGACACCAACTTCCCGGAAGTAGCGACAGAACATACGTACTGTATGAGAGGCAGTAGTGTTGCCTCCGCAGGGAACGACAACAGGCCACCCTGAGAGCCGGTCGGCGATGACGAGAAAGGACTTTCCCGCCACAACGAAGAAATCCGCAGAGACGGACTCAAAGGGCCTCGTAGGGTTGTCGTTGTTCATGAGGGGTTCCTGCTGCTGACTAGGCTGCAGCACCTGGCATGGCTCGCAGACTTGAACGGAACTAGCGATGTCGGAGTCGATGCCTGGCCAAAAAACAGCTTGTCTCGCCCGGCGCTTCGTAGCTTCCACACCCCTGTGGCTGTCGTGCAGGTGGGCTAGGGTGCGGCGGCGGAGGGCGGCAGGAACCACAACTCTTGCTCCATACAAGACGAGGTCGCCATCAGCATAGAGGTCGTCCCGCATCTTCCAGTATGGGAGTAAAGAGCTGTGTAAGTCGTACCGGTTGGAGGGAAATCCCGAGGTCACGCAGTTCAGTAGACGGATGTACGAAGGGTCCGCTCTTGCCGCGGCTCGGAGTTCCTGAAGAGTCCTGTCAGCGTCCTGCGGTGGAGACTCTTCTGAGATGACGGCGTTCACGGTCACTACAGTCCTGAGGTGTGCAGTAGCATCAGCACATGCGATCTCGTCCTCTGGTGTGGGGTGGCTGACTGGGGCTCGTGACAAAGCATCAGGGATGCAGAGCAGCTTGCCAGCACGCCACACAGCTGTGAAGAGGTAGGGCGAGATCTTCTCCTTAAGGCGTTGGAGGCGGGGATTCTCGACCGCATCCAAGGAGTAGTGGTTCAGGATCGGGATGAGTGGCCGATGATCCGTCATGAGGTTGAAGTGTTGTAGGCCGATCAGATACAACCTACATTTGGACATGGCCCAGACGGCGGCTAACAGCTCCAGTTCGATGGTGGCGTAGCGAGTCTCGGCGTCAGTGAGAAACCGAGAGCCACACTGAACCAGACGAAGGCGTCTATTGCCGTGGTCCTGTAGCAGAGCGTATCCAATCCCGTAGAGGCGAGAGGCATCAGTCTGGAGGACAACTGGCAGGGCCGGGTCGAAGGAAGCGAGAACAGGTGGGCTAAGGAGAGCTGTCTTGACGCGATGGAATGCCTCATCATGGTCAGCTGTCCAGGTGAATGTTCTCTTAGGGCTCATCAGGGGGCGTAGGGGATGCGCTGCAGCGGCGATGTCGGGGGTGAACTCCGCCAACTGGTTTACCAGGCCCATGAACGAGCGGAGGTCGGTCAGGTTGGCAGGAGTTGGGAAGTCCCGGATCGCGCTGACCTTTCCAGGATCAGCCGAGATGCCCTTGCCTGAGAGGGTGTACCAACAGAAGTTCACACTAGGTGCGGCGACCACAAACTTGTCCTTGTTGAGGGTGATCCCGTACTTGCGGCACCTGGTGAGCATCTGGTGAATACGCTCAAGATGCGTGGAGTAATCCTCGTCATATAGGAGCACGTCGTCGATGACCTTGACACAGTTCGCCACACCCTGAAGGGCCATGTCACCACGGAGGCAGAAAGCATCGCCAGTAGCCGCGAAACCCATAGGTCCTCTGCAGTGCTGAAATCGGCCATACGGTGTGATAAACGTCGTGAGGTGCTGATTTTCTTCCGCAAGTTCCATCTGCCAGTACCCACATAAGGCATCTGCTGTAGTAAAGTACCTTGCCTTCGGGTCCACACTGCGTATAGCGGCGAAGGGTGTCGGTGAAGGGTGGGTCGGGCGGGAAACTTGGCTATTCAGCTTGGTGAGGTCGACGGTGATACGAACTCCAGTAATGTTCTTGGCGACTGCTACCATGGGGTGACACCAATCCGAGGGGTCGTCACCAGCAGGCTTAATGATCCCCTGGGCTACCATAGAGTCGAGTTCCTTCTTAACTTGGCTCTGGAAAGCGAAGGGTATCTGTCGCGGTGTGTGGATGGCGAAAGGTACTGCGTCATCCTTCAGGTGTATTCTCATGGGGGAGCCAGCCACTGGCTTGAGTGGAGCCGTCTTGAGGTCCTCCTTGGAAACCAGCACGTCCTTGAATTGCAGTAGGAAGAACTCCCTGGCTGCAGAAGGTGACGTATTGGGTGGGAGGGGCAGCTCCTTGCACCTGTTGACATGTTTTATTTCTAGAATTGGCTTTGGGAAGTCTGAAGATATTATGGCCAACTCTTGACAGTGGCCATAAGACAGTAGTGGCATCTGAACACCTTTGTGGACCTGAATCCTGGCAGAACATGACTGCTTACCTAGGGTGAGGGTAGCCTGAAATGTACCCAGAGCAGGTGCCATTGTAGAACCGTCTGCGGTGAGCGTTGTAGAAGTTGACGGTGGCTGCAAACTGCTCCTAGGGATTCCCAGAATGTCGAGGTGTCTTGTGCCGATGACTGTGACGTCCGCACCTGTGTCAGGAAGCATCTGGATACGGGAAGTAATGTCGCCGTATGACAGGTGAACACAGATGGGCTGAGGTGTCTTGCTGACAGGAGAAGAAGAGGATCCCACGCCACAACAGCGCTTGTTCTTCGCCGCCTGAGACTTGCAAGTAGTATTATTCTTCTTCTGTGACTGACAGCATTTGTCATAGTGTCCAATGCGGCTACAGGAGCGGCACTGAACGTTGTTGGCAGGGCACTTCAGTGTCCTAGCCCAATGACCACGACGGCCACAGTTATTGCAGGTGCTGTCAGCGGCAGGGCATTCAGAACCATGCCGATGAGCACAATACTGGCAGGAATGACCTGGCGTCGAAGTCTGGAGTGATGCTGAAGATTGATGCGAAGCTGAAGTCGGATGTGAAGCTGAAGTCGGATGTGAGGCTGAAGTCCGGTCACGTCCTTTGTTCTTCTTATATGCGGAGATGGCACACAGCTGGTTAGATGGAGCACGAATGGCAGAAGTCGCACTTCTGGTGGCTTCGTAAGAGCGGCAGGTGGTGACAACATCCTGCAGAGAAGAGGCAGTGTCGAGGGAGATAAGCTTCTGAATTAGCTCTTCGTCCCGCACGCCCATGAGGATAATCATCTTCAGCTGTGTTTCCTCACAAGTCGACGAGTTCCCAGGACAAACGTCAACCTCCTCAGCGATGCGTCTGAGTCGTACGTAAAAATCGGCAAATGACTCACCCTCCAGCTGCTTACAACTGAGAAGTTCTCTCCTACGCAGAGCTTCGTTGCGGAGACCCTTGATATGCATCTGTAAAGCATCCAAGACGTCCTTCACAGTCTTGTCTGTGTCGTGGGAAATTTGCAGGGTGTGCTCCAGGATACGTTGCGTCTCTAGGGTGAGACACATCCTCATCTGGATCAGCTGTTTCTCCCTAGGCAACCTTGATAAATCGACCATCATCGAATAATCGTCCCACCTCCGACGCCATTCACGGAATACCTGGAACGAGGCATCAGCATGGAGTGGCGATGGACTCTGAGCGAGTGCTTTCTGTGGGGGGGGCAAAGAAGTTGAAGAGGACCCTGCAGGTGCACCTGTGGACGAAGAGGCAGGTGTAGTAGCTGCTTGAAGGTTAACAGGTGCCAACAACTCGATAATGGCACTGAATCTGGCATTTTCTTGTTGACGTCTGTGATCCTCTTCACGTCTTCGTTCATCATCTTCCTGTCGCCTCCTGATGTCGTCTTGTCGACGGTTTTCTTCCAAAAACTGAATTAAATGAAGGAAGTCGACACCTGTGGCAGATTGCGGACGTATATAGTGGGGGCTAAGGGTGGGTGGGGCCGCTTGATCCACTTTCCGATCCACTTGGAGTCCACTTACTGCACCGACATCCGCCTGAAGTTGGGCTTGTTGGGTATCTGAAGAAAACCCAATAAATTCCTGATCTTCCATATGGCCTGGTTTATTTCTTTCACAATTACTGTAATTAATAAGTAAGCAGAAGAGCAATCGTCTTTAAATGGAAGATATCTGCGAGCGTCTGTGAGTGTGTGTGTGCGTTCGTTCGTGCGTGTACTCGGGGCAGGCTGGCTAAGGAGAGGGATGGCTGGCTCACTCGCGCAGTGCCAGTCGAGACATGAACGTGGGTGGATGTCAAAACTTGAGCTCTCCCATATGTCTTAAAAAGGAACCCCTCTTTTGTAAAAAGTGCAGGAACACGGGGAAACACTTTAAAGACACTAAAGGGCACACACAACACTGAAAAAGCACTACACAACACTGCACTGTAAATCCAGGAATATCTTGTTGAGGTACGCACCGAGATCCACTGACAAGGGAAGTTGACAAGATGGCGGCTCCGAGAGAGATTCTGTGTCCACTCCAATTCTGAATAATGTGATGTCCCAGCTAAACACTGCGCCATGTGGGAGACTCAGGTGCTCCTTACAATCAGGGGTAAAGGAAACACACTGATGTCAAGTCCGTAAGTTCTATTTCTGGGACAAACACAAAAAGGAGTTAAGACAGGGGTAAACAGCGTCCTGTCTTGGAATCTCTCTGGGTATCTCTATGCGTTTGCTCAAACATATAAACCAACACCTGTTGGGATAAGGATTTACAGCAGCAATGAGACCTGAAACAATAATGGTAAATAGTACAGAGTTACATATTACAGCCATATTCGTCTCATATATCTACACTTACCAACACATTCTTCGTTTTCTTCTATTTTCTTCTTCTTTTCTACTTATTTTCTTCTTAGTCTGTTCTTATTACAATTTATTCCTCCTCCTACACCACCACCTTCTTTACCATTTCCTTCTTCACCTCCTCCTCCTTCTCCACTTCCGCCACCCTGGATCAGACACCACCACACTTGACACAACATCAGCACCACCACCACCACAATTAACACATCACCATACCTAACATACTACACACAATACTACCAACACCACACACAACACCACTACCACACCATCACCACACGTAACACATCACACCTAACACACCACACCACCACCATCACCACACCTAACACCACACCACCACCACACCTAACAACACCACCACCACAACTAAGACAAACCTGCAGACCAACGCCTCAGCCATACCTGTGGTTTAACTGACACTTGAAGTCTGCTCGAGTTGACAACAGAAATATAACGACAACAACATAACACTGACAGGAAGACTTTCTTAACCGAGCGACTAGACAAACAAGGTACCTACGTGGTAAACAAGATCCGAATATATACACTGAACATTAAAACAAACAAGGTAAACAGTATTAGTCAAAGCAAGAGAAACTAGTAAGAAATAAACAACATATGCAAACAATTTCGACAAAATAGTATAACAGCACAAGAAACAAGTTAAACAAAGTACAAAATTAATTACTAGATAAAAATAGTAATCATAAAACAAGGTGTAAGGCAAACAAGACACACGTTAACAGGAAAATAAAACCACATATACAAGACAGGATGTAAACAAAAAGCGCATCAAACAGAGCAGGAGATCAAATGTGAGCTATACAGGATATTAAG
>NW_024722277.1:0-8152 GCF_018991925.1 Homarus americanus
GTTTCTAAAAGTATCCCTAAGTGACGAAAAAGTGACGAGTGGTGACGAAATAGTGACGATAATTGATAAGTGACGAAAAGTGACGATTAGTGACGATAATTGATGATATGTGACGATATAGTGGCGATTAGTTACGATTATTGATGATATGTGACGAAATAGTGACGATATTTGATGATAAAGGACGAAATACTGACGATAAGTGACGAAATAGTACGATAAGTGACGAAATAGTACGATGTCACGATAAATGACGATAAGAGATGAAATAGTGACGAAATAATGAAAATACACCTTTTCATCATATCCGTCGAGACATTGTTCCATAACCGAATGACAGAACACATATCGAATGACACTCTAAAATAACTGTTGGTTCATGCTGACAGAAGTAATTGACGTAAGTTATGAAGTTGACAGCCGTGAACAATAAACCGACAGTCTACATAGAGTTTGAGAATGTAACAATTGGAGAATGACAGACCACCAACAGTTATTTTAGATTGTCATTCGATATGTGTTGTGTCATTCGGTTATGAAATTTGTCAAATAGTTATGAAACAATGTCTCGACGGATATGTGAAAAGGTGTATTAGGCACATCTTCACTACAACTACTTCATTACAGGTAGTAGGTAGTAGGCAGTTACCAAACAAGGAGGTACTACCGCCTGGGAAGATATTGGCAGCATAATGTGTTGTCTAATGGTAGACCCTGCTGCCATATGTGACCAAGTCCTAGGTTGATAATCTGACTTTCTGCTTCATTTTCACACAATTGCAGGGTCTCAGTTGTTTCTCTTACTTTGACAATACAACATACATATATTGTTTCTCACTTTTGATCTTTTTTATTCATTTTTTTATTTATAGTTCTTTATTATTAATAATATTATTATTACAGTTACTGTATTGTTATCATCATTATTTTATTATTTTATTTTGTTTGTTTTATCATAAATTATATTTATTATGAATTATTATTATTATTATTATTATTATTATTATTATTATTATTATTATTATTATTATTATTATTATTATTATTACATTTTCGCCCCCCAGGCCCTGATGTGGGTCAGTGACCTGTCTCCTGGTGGGCTAATCCCCGTAAAAATAAAAAAAAACACTATTAGGCACATCTTCACTACACTATGAGGCACATCTTCACTACAACTACTTCACTACACTATCAAGCACATCTTCACTACAACTACTTCACTACACTATCAGGCACATCTTCACTACACTATCAGGCACATCTTCACTACAACTACTTCACTACACTATCAGGCACATCTTCACTACAACTACTTCACTACACTATCAGGCACATCTTCACTACAACTACTTCACTACACTATCAGGCACATCTTCACTACAACTACTTCACTACACTATCAGGCACATCTTCACTACAACTACTTCACTACACTATCAGGCACATCTTCACTACAACTACTTCACTACACTATCAGGCACATCTTCACTACAACTACTTCACTACACTATCAGGCACATCTTCACTACAACTACTTCACTACACTATCAGGCACATCTTCACTACAACTACTTCACTATACTATCAGGCACATCTTCACTACAACTACTTCACTACACTATCAGGCACATCTTCACTACACATCTTCACTACACTATTAGGCACCTCTTCACTACACTATCAGGCACATCTTCACTACACCTCCTTCACTACACTATGAGGCACATCTTCACTACACATCTTCACTACACTATGAGGCACCTCTTACTACACTATAAGGCACCTCTTCACTTCATTGCACAACAACTATCACTTCAGCGCCTCAAAAACGCATCTAACCCCCAAATAATAATTTGATGTCCTGGAGAAGGCTGAGTCGATACAGATAATTAAAAATGGCTTGCCGAAAAACAGAAAACTTCCAAGATTGGGTGTGTGAGCTTCTCCCTGAGGACGTGACTGACCTCCTACAAGACGGAGCGGAAATTCTTGGGGAGGGAGCGCACGCAATTGCTTACCTTGTCAAGTGGGGAAATGATGTAGCTGTTTTGAAAAAGGCAGTGTCACCATCAGCCAAAAAATTGTTCAAGGATGAGGCTGCCAAGATGTATGCCCTCGATGGTGCTGGGGGGATTCCTAAGGTACTTGGGTACTGTCCAAAACCTCCAGCGATCCTCCAGTCCTTCAGGGGTAAGCTCACACTCAACCACCTTCTCTCTGAAGATAACCTGATCTGCCAATATGACCTTATACAACTGGGGCTCCTCCTTGGTGAGAAAATCCTTGAGATGAACACGAAAGGTCTAGCACACAATGACATCAAGGAGGATAACATAATGATCCAAGGGCCCTCATCCCGGCCAGAGGTCAGCCTCATTGACCTCGGTCTGGCCTGTGAGATCGGTAAGTCTTGTAAAGTCAGCGCTGATTGCCTACACGAGGACTTCCCCTGGATGGCCCCTGAAGTCTGCCGTGGGTTTAGGACCACCAAGAATTCAGATACATATTCTTTCGGGTTTGTCCTGATGGAATTGATCAAGGAGGCCCCAGGGGACCATCCAGAGGTCACAAAACTCGCCAAGAAGGCCATGACCAAGCGCCGCACTGACCGGCCATCACTACCACACCTCCTCCGAGAATTCCGAGAAATCATCAGTTGAAGAAAAAATTTTAGGCCCCAAGCTATAAAGCACACACTATCTCTCACCTTCCCACAGCGTATCTGAACGAAACGAAAAACAAAACTCAAACGACAGGTAAACCTTGCATCCGATTCCTTGTCCGCCTGACTTCAACATTCCCCTAACTCAAACCTTCAACAGCACAACCTTGGACTTTTTTTCATAAGATGGCAGATCAATGGGTAAGGAAAACGCTTAAATTCACGATGTTAATTATATTTTTAAATAAATTGGGACCAAAACTCTACAAAATAAGGGTTAAAGTTGCTAAAACATCACGTGACTGAGAAAACTAGTTATTTATGATAGGATTGAAGGTCTAAATCGTTCCTAACTCATCACAAGCCATCAGAAAAATCTAGTCTGCATGTCTAGGTACAGATTGATTGATACGTTTATTGAGATACAAAAAACATTAGTACATCTCAAAGGGATGAAGTGACATAAGTCATCCCCACCCCAATCCAGGAATGTCCCTCTCAGGTCTCACATAAATCCCTAATATTTCATATAATCAGTTATATACATACATAGTTATATTCTAGATGAAAAATTTCTATATTTCTTTAATATATCATCTATTTTCCGATTTTTATACATCCACTCTATTTGCATGGGGACATTATTTATATGGACATTTCTATATACATTAAGCAATGGGCATTCCAGTATATAATGTGGCAGGGTATGGGATCTGGGTGTTCTACAAACTCTACATTCTTTATCCTGTTCACTTCTCTCAGCTCCAAGTTCCCAATAATATTTATATCCTAATCTTAACCTCATATACACTGAATCTTTCCACCTACTCCCATCTTTCCCATACGTAAATTTTGTGTTCATGAGAACATGATGGTAATATTTCATTGTTTCCCTTTTCTCGTATATTTCATTCCTTTTGAAATTATCTTCTATTGATTGTATTTTCCGTAATTTGCTCCTTAATTGTTTCAAGGTTTTAGTACATATTATGTCGATCTCGGCCTTTTCCGTGGCTCTTTTTGCTATTATATCTACTGCTTCATTAAGACCAATGCCTATATGTGAAGGGACCCATACAAATTGAACATTATGGCCATTTTTCCTTATTGTATTTACTAATTTTCTACATGAACCAATAATGTGTTCAAAGACTGGACTCCCACTGTTCAAAGAATCCAAAGCTGCCCTACTATCAACAAAAAAATATGCATCTTTATACACATTTACAACATTTTCCAACCCTACTAAGATTGCATATAACTCAGCTTGTGTTGATGAAATAAAAATGCTCAACCGAAGTCCAATTTTGATGTCATCATTCCCTTGTTCTGTGTACTGTCTAATAAGGATCCCGCACCCTGCCCTGCCACTTGACATAACTGAACCGTCACAATATACATGCAATGTGTTTATTTTAGGCAAATTACTAATCTTATTCCCATATAAAGCCCTTAACTGTCCTGGTTCATGTAATAATTTCTTCATTGTGAGAGGCACTATGTCTAACCTACTTCTCGATCTTCCCAGGGTGGATTCTTACAACTCTTCTCAACAGCTGTACACCAGTCTGCCAGATTACATTTTTTAATAATATTTACTAATCCATTCATGCATCCTCCCTTGCCTTGCCTACAGAAGGTCCGTTTACCTTTTAAACCATCATTTATATCTTGTCAAATTTACCCCCACTGTTCCCTCTCATTAATCGAACTGCTGCAACTGTATTAATTTCATTGATCCTCTGTGAAATGCTCTGTAACCATAGTTCCATTTTCATTATCTCAATCATTGCATCCTTTTGACACCCTAAAATTATTCTCATTGCTTCATTTTGCATGATCTCAAGCTCCTGTAGCCTTCCTTCAGCAGTACATGAGAGGACATAGTCTATAAGTGATCTGATGGTAGAAATATACATCATTCTCAGTATGGGTACCCCAGCACCTTTACCACAACATGCTAGAGCCTTCAAGGGCTGTAATCTTGCTCTACATTGAGTGAGGACATGATGTATTTCTGGCTCTTTACTTTCACTAGTAAAGCCAATATATATTCCTAAATATTTATACATTGACACTTTCTCAAAAAAATTTCCATTTAGAAAAACTGATTCAGTTCCTCTTCCTTTACATTCACACTTGGTTTTTTCTTCATTGATAACTAAGCCCAGCTTTTGAGAAAGAACACAAAAATTATTTAATGCAATCTGCAAATTTTTGACAGAGTTTCCTTGAAATATGATGTCATCTGCATAAATGATGGTTACAACTCCTGTGGGATATTTGTGTCAGGCTATCTTGTTCATTAACACATTAAATAACATTGGGCTCAATACTCCCCCTAGTTCAAGTGCTCTTTCCTCAGACAAACATTCCTGATACCATACACAGGCTCTCCTTCCATGCAAGTAGTCACCTATCCAGTGTAACAACTCCCCTGATACCCCTAGAGCAGCCAGTTCATTCATAACTACTTCACTGTGAGCTTTATCAGATGCTCCTTGTAAATCCACAAAAACTCTACATCTGTCTGCATCATTTGATAATCATTTTATAACACAGTCTGAAGTACATTTCCCTTCCAAAAAACCAAATAAATTACAAGATAGATTTTCCCCCACAATATATATAAGCCTATGTAATAATATTCTCTCCATCATCTTGCAAAAACAAAATGTTAAAGACACTGGCCTGTATCCACCAGTTGCCTTAGGGACAGGGATAACTATCACTTTCTTCCATTCTGTTGGTAATCTACCCTCTGTATAGCTCATGTTGAATAAATCTAATAATGGACTATTTTCCATACTAACTAAGCAGTTCCAAATTTCCTAAGTCACACAGTCTTCACCTGGTGCTGTAGATTTTCTTTTTTTAACAGCATTTAATAACTCATCTTGAGTCTAAAAATCTAAATACTTATGGGAGTCAGAGAAGTAAATTTGACCCATCTAATTTATATAAAACAAAGAAGTATGTCTGTGGTGATGATGGATGGTGTTATATGTAGTGATGATGGATGGTGTATGAAGTGATGATGATTGGTGTTATATGTAGTGATGGTGGATGGTGTTATATGTAGTGATGGTGGATGGTGTTATATGTAGTGATGATGGATGGTGTTATATGTAGTGATGATGATTGGTGTTATATGTAGTGATGATGGATGGTGTTATATGTAGTGATGATGATTGGTGTTATATGTAGTGATGATGACTGGTGTTATATGTAGTGATGATGGATGGTGTTATATGTAGTGATGATGATTGGTGTTATATGTAGTGATGATGGATGGTATATATTAGAAATAGTTATTAATTGATTGATGATGATTGGTGTTATATGTAGTGATGATGATTGGTGTTATATGTAGTGATGATGGATGGAGTTATATGTAGTGATGATGGATGGTGTTATATGTAGTGATGATGGGTGGTGTTATATGTAGTGATGATGGATGGTGTTATATGTAGTGATGATGATTGGTGTTATATGTAGTGATGATGGATGGTGTTATATGTAGTGATGATGGATGGTGTTACATATAGTGATGATGGGTGGTGTTATATGTAGTGATGATGATTGGTGTTATATGTAGTGATGATGATTGGTGTTATATGTAGTGATGATGATTGGTGTTATATGTAGTGATGATGATTGGTGTTATATGTAGTGATGATGGATGGTGTTATATGTAGTGATGATGATTGGTGTTATATGTAGTGATGATGAGTGGTGTTATATGTAGTGATGATGGATGGTGTTATATGTAGTGATGATGTTTGGTGTTATATGTAGTGATGATGGATGGTGTTATATGTAGTGATGATGGATGGTGTTATATGTAGTGATGATGGATGGTGTTATATGTAGTGATGATGGATGGTGTTATATGTAGTGATGGTGGATGGTGTTATATGTAGTGATGATGATTGGAGTTATATGTAGTGATGATGGATGGTGTTATATGTAGTGATGATGGATGGTGTTATATGTAGTGAGGATGATTGGTGTTATATGTAGTGATGATGATTGGTGTTATATGTAGTGATGATGGATGGTGGTATATGTAGTGATGATGATTGGTGTTATATGTAGTGATGATGGATGGTGTTATATGTAGTGATGATGGATGGTGTTATATGTAGTGATGATGGGTGGTGTTATATGTAGTGATGATGGATGGTGTTATATGTACTACAAGTCCTCCACTCACTACTACACAATACTCCAAGTCCTTCCCTGACTCCTACACAGTTCAACAAGTCCATCCCTCACTCCAAAACAACATACGAAGTCCATTCCTCACTCCTACACAACATACCAGGTCCATCCCTCACACCTACACAACATACCAAGTCCTTCCCTCACTCCTACACAAAATACCAAGTTAATCACCATCTATTAATTCTCTGATTCTTGTTTTTCATTCGATTTCTGAACTGTAATAAATTATGGTCACTGTAAACTACAATTCTCTGGTAGGTGTTGCCAAGATATATGTTAAACTTTTCCAGTGCCATAAGCAGAGCCACAGCTTCTTTCTCTATAGTAGAGTAATTCCATTGCACCAGCCCCAACATCACTGGTAAAACATAAATTTTACTTACGAACCATTCAAAATCATGTCTCTGCCTCGTCCAGTTCAACACGACTTCAATCCATCTGGGAGTCGAACCCGAGGCCTCCATCATCCACAACAGGTACTTTGCCAGTGAGCCACCATACTGTGGGCCTGGGGGGCGACAATGTAGTAGTAATAATAATGATAATAATAATGATAATAATGATAATAATAATAATAATAAATAATAATTAATAATAATTAATAAATAATAATAATAATAATAACAATAATAATAATAATAATAATAATGAGGAAGAGGAGGAGGAGGAGGAGGAGGAGAATAATAATAATAATAAAAATAATAATAATAATAATAATAATAACAATAACAATAACAATAATAACAATAACAATAACAATAACAATAACACTAATACTAATACTAATACTAATAATAATAATTAATAATTAAAAATAATAATAATAATAATAATAATAATAATAATAATAATTATTAATAATTAATAATAATAATAATAATAATAATAATAATAAATAATTGTCATAATAATTCATAATAAATAAAATTTATGATAAAACAAACAAAAATAAAATAATAAAATGATAATAATACAGTAACTGTAATAATATTAATAATTTTAATAATAAAGAACTATAAATACAAAAATGAAAAAAAGATCAAAAGTTAGAAACGATATCTGTATGTTGTGTTGTCAATGGTAAGAGAAACAATTGAGACCCTGCAATTGTGTGTAAATGAAGCAGAAAGTCAGATCAGCAACCTGGGACTTGGTCACAATTTTCGTGATGCCATATGGCAGCAGGGTCTATCATTAGACAACTCATTATGCTTCCAATATCTTCCCAGGCGGAAGTACCTCCCTGTTTGATAGCTGCCTACT